>NW_022752980.1:1583830-1630870 GCF_011630105.1 Anneissia japonica
AACATGTACAGTAGTTCCTTGGGTAAATGTCCCCCTTGAACACAAAATTGTTCCAATTTTTGGGGGGGTGGGCTTATATCCAGGGATCTCTTATTCAAGAAAAACCTTTATTAATTAAAACTTTCTGTACAGGGATGGCTTTGTTAGTCTCATTCAAATCTGTACAAGTCAGTTCGCTTATAGTTTGAATGAACCGAGGGAGAAAAACACATCTAGTTTTGAGGCAGCCATTCCAGTGTGGTTCCACAACAATCTGTTTTCAGCTTTCATAATCAAGTTCATGCCCAATAATTGGAGATTCATCCTGTCATCTAATATTTAACCTTCTGGGCATCTTGGACCATTGCGTGGCGTCAATGTTGTCAGTTTATTTTATTTTACTCTTGGCTTACAATTTGAACCATTGCTTTTCTTCCATGTGTTTAATAATTTAATTTATTGTACTTTTAGCCTTCATCTTAATTGGCTTCAGTACTCACAATAATTTCATTCTTAATATGACAATATTGATATTATTCAATTGTTATAATGTGATTATCTTGTTTTGTAGTTTGACACAGAATCTGGTGAAAAAATGGTAAAGTCTTATTCCTACTTCTGCAGTCGGCAGAAAGAAGCAGTGCAAACATACAAAGATTTATTGAAAACAGATCGTAAATTTCAGCTATTTATCAAAGTAAGTATTTTGTGGCTTGAGCTTTGTGTGTATGTAGGTTAATGTATAGTAAGTAGCAATGCTAATCGCATGTGATCCTCTATGCTGTTTGTCTAATTCTCTATGAAGCTTGAGGAGTGGCCAGGAGTTTGTAGTAAAAAATAAATTCCACACCGTTTTTGCAATGATTGAACCAAGGAATTTGGCATTAAAAGGAGAGTGCCCTAATCATCAAACCACGGCACTGTAATAATGTATTCCGAAAACCAAAAGATCCACTGATTAATCTCATATAAGATAGTATAATACATACTCCAAGTATCGAAATGCATGCCATCGTGTCAAGATTCAATATTTCGACATTAATTATGCCATCATCAGGAATGATTCCTGATGATGACATAATTAATATTGAAATATTGAATCCCGACACGATGGCGTGCATTTTGATACTTGGAGTATGTTTTATACTATCATAGTAATGTATTTTGTTGTGAACTGTATTTGAATAGTACTAGCTAAGTAGAATATTTTAAGTTAATGGCACATATCTGCTTTATTGCATTTGTATCTCAAGTCACATAGGGATGTTACAGTGAAGATATAAAAGATCTCAGATAATGTACATTTAAATATTAGGATCTTATCCTTAGCATAGCTGAGGTTATTGTATTCATTCAATATTCGTTCAATTTAAACTTGCACCCATATTTAGTAAGTTTGCTATCAAGTCAGAATTTATATACAAATATTTCTTTTATAGAAATGTAGTAATAACGCTTTATGTCGCCGATGGTCCGTCCCAGAATGCATTTTAAGTGCCATGCACAGGCTTACTAAGTATCCTTTGTTGATACATGCCATCATAAAGCAGACAAAACGTAAGTATATTATATTACATAGCATTATATTATATTATAAATTTAAGAAAGTGGAGGAAAGAGCTGTGAAAATCAAAGCACCGATGTTTAGAATACAATTTTGTCCCTTCGCAATTTGAGCTAAACTGCTCTACTTGGCCATGGTTGTTTCCAATGCAGTACTTTCTTTCGTCAGATTTACTGAACTGAATCTTATATATTCACATCTTAGCCGAGAACATAAAAGATGATGATATTTTTATTGAAAAGTAATATAGAAATGAATTTTCAGTAAATTGCAGAAAGTGAAGCAAAGAAGATCAGGCTTTAGCCTACAGATATTGCACAAGTGATTTTGTTTAATAAAAACACTACAGTTGAACTTGCCTAAGTCGAATCAAAAATGCCATTGAAATATCGTTCGACTTGGATAAAATTTGACTTACAGATTGTTAATTAATGAAAAACACAACAATTTGGCATGTAAAATTAGATTGACTTGGAAATTATTCGACTTAGACAAAGTCGACTTAAGCAAAGTTAACTGTATTCACATTTGGTCTGTGTAGTGAGTGGTTAACGATTTACCACCAAACCTGCAATTGAAATTCTTGAAGTGGTAATAATTTATGTATTCACCCTGTTTGATTTTGCAGCTTCAAAAGCAGATTATCGACCTCTGCAGAAAGCGGTTACTTGTGTCAAGGTAAGATCTTGATTTTAGTTAGTTTTCAGTATGTGCACGCCATTTACAAGGTTGACATTCATAGGTGCAAACAAAATACAAAGGGGGATAGGGAGGTTGTGGTAGGGAAGCATCCAGTGAGTGAAGAGTTCCGAACCTATATTGAAAAAAGACTTGCCCTAAGCAATGATGCTGCTGATGATGTTGGTAATATAATTATGAACCAAAGTTATCCTTCTAATTTTCCTCATTTTTTCTTGATCCAAAATAGAGCATATTAGGCAGGGTTAATGAAGAGGTACAACTGTATGAGCAGAACAAAAAGCTGTGGGATATATACAACAAGGTAGAAGGACGGGCGTATGGTATGATGAAGAATGGGAAAAAGTTTGAGGTACGTACACTGGCAGTTTCCTGCAGATTGCCATTAAGCATATTTTTAATGAAATATAAAAAAAAAAAATAAGAATAAAAAATAAATACAAAATGATAAAGAAATATTCACAGAATTATGATTTAGGTTCAACTAGTTTTAAAGTTTTAATCTAATTCAACTACTGATTTAGAATTTATTAAAAAAAATTATGTCAATTTTTTTTTTAAATCTGTCTTAATTTTTTATCATTAGTGTTCATTAATTTCCAACCGATTTTTAGCCTATCCAAGAGGAAAGCTCCTGAGAGGCATATGATTTAAGGCTAGAATTTCTTCATGATTTTGGGCAAGCCTATTTAATTTTATATTTGTTTATATTTATGAAATCAAAAGAGAAGGCCAGCAAACCTGTAGATTGCCAATAGGCAATTTAACCTCTTTCTCAAGGCTCCAAGGAAGACAATTTGCATTTATTTATTTATTTATTCTGTCTTTACTGCATGCACTTTCAATACTTGTGTATTGTTTTTCAAAGTGGTACAGTTGCATATTAAACAAATATTGAAAAGCAATGCAAGTAACATAAAAATTCCTAAATATATATACAAGAATTAAGAGAGTTTTTAAAAGATAAAATAGTCATGTATGTAATACAAAAAAGTTGCCATGCCGACGGTTATTCCATTGTGGTACAGTAAGGTTATTATGAGTTTGAATATGTGTACATTTAGAATGGGAATCAATATTGAAAGTAAATTTAGAAGATAGATAAGATGGATTATTCCCCTTTTAAACATTTAAGAGTCATTAAGGCTAATTGATCATTCCACCTTACATATGGTCTTTTCCAGGCAGGTGCATTGACTATACTCTTCCGTTTAATGTCGTTCAAAAGCATAGTGTTTCAAAGAATAAAATATTAAAGCATATAGGCATTCTATTCATCTTTCAGAAAAAAGATATAGTTTCCAAAGACCGAAAGTTGAGGTATGAGGGTACTATTCAGTTGAAGTCAGCACGGGGAAAATATACAGAAATAGTTGGTGTACTCCTTACAGATGTTTTCTTGCTACTGGAATTAAACAATCAAAAGTATACGTTCACATCTCAAGACCAAAAGGTATACAGTCGGTATTGACCTTTTTTTTTATAGAATATTTTTTAGAAGACATATAATCTCTATTGTGATTCAAACTCAAGACAGTTCATTAGCTGTAAAAACAGGCTGGTATACTCCTTCTGAGTTTTTCATTAGGACACAAATTTTTGCAGATGTAATGGATGTAATATTTGAAAAATGGAAGATAAGAACAGTCGATGATTGATACTACTTCTAAATATTTCATACCCTTAAAAAAGTAGTACTCAGGACAAGACTCTCTTAGAATCTTCCTTATTATATACACTAACCTTTTTATTCTAGGCCCCTGTTATATCGTTACACAAGATGATGGTAAGGGATGTAGCTACAGACAACAAGAGTATTTACTTAATCAGCACTGCATCCTCAGGCCCAGAGATGTATGAAGTGAAGTGTGAATCAGATGATCGCAAACTGTGGAAGGCAAAAATTGAGGAAGCAGTTAAGGAATGCCCAGCACCTGGTAAGTCTAAACAAAGGAAATTATTTTAAGAAAGTCAAAATTTATTACATTAAACCTCTGTCCAGATTGTCAAATATGCTTTGACAAAAAACTTTTGTATGCCCATATATACAGTATTCATGATGTGCCTATATATGGTCATGATGTTATTCCATTATGACCATATTTAGGCATGTCATAAATAAAATTTGATGCCTGTACAGGGCTTTACAAAGCTTGAACTCCAAACAATGTAGGCCTAATGCAAGCCCTACCCTTGTTGCAAGCCCTAACCTTGTTCATCATCAGGAATTGAAGCAGCGATCTTCATTCATGAAGATTAGAAAATATAGCTTGATGTATAGAATCATGATGACTTGTTTTGATCTTTCTTAAATTTTTGGCATATTCCAGAATCATGCAGTATATAATAATATTCAATAATATTTCTTTAACAGTATCTTACAATAGTGGTTAAGTAAACTATTAGTCTTGGTTTTTCCACATTTGATAAACCTTTTCCATTTTTTTTCAGATGAGGACCTCCAAGTAGAGGAAGTCGATGAACAGATACGATTAGAGGAAGTCAGAGCAAAGACAATAAAGCAGTTTATAAGTAAGACTCTCATTTCTAAATCAAATTATTGTATTTGTGGTTTATTTTGATATTGATTTATCAATGGAACTCTCAATTGCCAATATATTTTTGATACAGGTTTTCAGTTTGCATCAATGGTACTAGAAACACATGCATGCTACATTTTTTTTTATTATGATTTTTTTTTTTTCCATCATCATGAAGTTACTAAGTTTGTAACTTACCAAATATTGTTACTGTGTCTTTACTGATTGTATTTTGATTTTTATTATATTACAGATAATTAATATACTTAGAATGTATATGAGTTTCTTCTATTATTTATTTTATCTTTTTGATATTACTGTTAACAGGTGATTTGCAGAATAAGGACAGCCAAATAAAATCACTTGCCACTGAGAAGACTAACCTGATAATAGAACTTGCTAAAGTTATCCGCAATGACAATGTGAGTAATATTGCATTATACAATATAGAAACTAGGAGATTTTTACAGTGATACACTATTTTTCCCTTCAGCACTTTGTTGCAGGTTTGTAAATGAAATTTGTTTGTTGATGCACTTAAAATGAATTGCAAACATATTTGTGAGGTCTCACCACAAAATGAGTCTCATGGTTAGAAAATCAAAAAAACCAAGTTTATAATACATTTGGATAGACCACATTATAAGCTTTAATTTGGTCTTTGGCTCCCTACGATAAGTAGATCCAGAGTTAAAGTTTCGGTGTATGAGAACCATGTTTTGAGAAAATCGGCTCAAAGATAAACTAACCTGTTCAAATAATAGGACTAGAATTACAGAATATGTGCTGAGAACACTGTGTTGGTAAGAAAATTTACTCAAAAAGTGTATAATCATAAAATATAAGTATCAAGATATTTAAAAACATTAAAATTAAAATTTTGTAAACATTTTGATTTTGACCTGTCTTGGTGAATATTTCAATATGATTTCACAAACAATGCATCTCATTTCATGGTGAGGCCTCACACTTTATATTACTGACAAATTCTCTTCATTTTGTTTTTAGAGCAATCTTCGAGAATCCGAGGAAATGTTATATATGAAATCCAGTGAATTGTTATTAAAGTCTCTTGAAGAAGGTACAGTAATCAGATCATTTTCATTTTCATTGATGAAATGAAAGTTGTTTTTTGAAAGTTAGTACCACCACCAAGTCTAGAGTCATAGGAAGATATGCCAAATATTCTTTGTCTCAATAATTCTTCACAATACATCTCAAATGCTCAATTAATTAATAACTTAGGGAGTTTTTAGTCATGAGAAAAAATGCTAGTGTCTGATAAGAACCTTCAGTTTGCCTGATAATGTAAGATTATAACCTAATTGTTGATCTACTTGTAGTCAGTGGTCTTTTGTTTGTAAAATGAGTATGAAATAAAAATACTGTACTACTAGTATCAATAATCATTGTTAAATTTTGGATTTTGTTTCTGCAGTGACCCATTTAACATCTTCTGTGTGCAGTATAAACTACATGGGGCTAGGTCGTAGTGCAAGCAGCGCTGGTGAACATTTTAGCGGTACTTGTCAGTTACCAGCCTTACCAAAACGAGCCGAAACTTTCAGCGGCTTTGATAGCTCTGTCAAAGACCATGCTACATTTGATTTCGGTAATTCATTCATGTTATTCTATTGTCTGGTGTGTATATTTAATTCATTCATGTTATTCCATTGTCTGGTGTGTATATTTAATTCATTCATGTTATTCCATTGTCTGGTGTGTATATTTTACTGAGGAGGATAGAAATATAGATTGTGAATGAACAATCTCATCTTCACCAGACTGACTTATAAATGAGACCGTGTCGAGTCTATGCTCCCCAACCAAATTCAACCTGCCACTTAATTATTTTTTTAAATATTTGTTGTGATAAATAATAAGAAATATACTATATCAAATATATTTCTGAACAGTGTTTAACACATTTGATGATTCACTTAAGAACGGGTCATGTGACCTTTATGTTGAGTTTTTTATTGTCGTCATTCTTGTGAAATAAGGTAATAAAAATTATTGATTGAAAACATTAATAAATCGCTGTAAGTAATACTGTATCTTCAATTATAACAATGTTGTTTTATGTCTGTCTTTGGTAATGTTTGTCAATTTCAATTATTACTTAACAAAGATATTTTATTATCAGGCCTGCCTGGAACAAATCTACAAAAACGATACTCTCGCAGGAATTCTACATCGGAAAACCGAAGTTCAAGTTCACCAAACCTATCAAAGGAACAGACTCACAGTATGCATAGCCAAGATACAGATAAAGGTGGCTCAGATCCCACACTTAATCCAGACACCAGGTCGCTCGCAGGGATGAAGATGGACAGTCAGGCTAAGTCTCAAATGGGCAGAAGTTTAAGTGATGCAGCAGACTGGAAAGCCATGAAAGAAAGGGTAATTTGACCATCACTCATAAAACAGACACTGCAGTTTTGAATGACCTTTAATCTGTAGTGGATAGAAAGAAGGGTAATTTGACCATCACTCATAAGTAGACCATCACTACCCTTTGAAATAATCTAGTGGATAGAAAAAAGTGTTTGTACACATCCTTAGATGTTCAGAATGCCATTAAATAAAACTGGTTCTTTAAACGTGACCTTGAGTTATATTCTACTGCTATGGCATAGTGTCACCTTCCAATCTAAATTTCTGGGTTCACTCCTGGCAAAAACTGTCAGGATTGTGTTCTCAAAGCCCAAATAATCTCCAGTCCTCAAGCCTCATAATAAAGATTTAGTTTTAGTGAATGAAGGGACAAAATTGATTACCACTGAAATGATCACCCTCATAATATATCAGGTAAGAAGAATTAGTTAATGCAGAATAATGTTTTTCCCCCTTTTATAGGAAAAAATGTTTGCAGCTCTTAGACGTGATCCTAACCAGACCATTGATAGTGATAATTCCCAAGGTAAGATATGAGAGCCCACCTGCATGCAAATTACTATGGAATGTAACATGTTAGTGTAAAAAATATTTATTAATTACTGTACTGTATTTTGAAATTTATATTAAATTTTACTGTGTATCTGTCTATGTACTGTGGCTGATTTAAAATAAAAGGTGAATTGAATTAAATAGAGTTTAATTACATATAGGTAAAATATAGCTATATGTTTATATACATACTATTCTGCAATATTTGAAGCGCAATATTATGCAAACAATTTTACAAGAAAAGCATACAAATAAACAACAGGTTTCTTTATATCTGATACAGATGTAACACATGTTTTCTATTCTCCTTCCACATCAGGTGACCTAAGTTCAAGTATAGACTCTACTCCAGGAGGCACCACACATTTACCTACAAATGAAACAGTAACTGCAACTACTCGGTTAACACAGTATTTAAATAGGCTGTTGGTAAGTCAGTTGAGTTTAATGCATTGTTCATTTTGTCAGACTTGTCGATTCATCTAGTTCTAGAATGTACCAGATCTTATAATATATTGTATTCAATTTAATTTCAGGTATTAACAGCAGATCAGGAAACAGAACTCCAAAGGTAAGATATTTTATTCTAGAAAATTAGATACCGAAAGGTCCACTGATTAATTTCAGATAAGATAGTATAATACATACTCCAAGTATCGAAATGCACGCCATCGTGTCGGGATTGTTAAAAAAAACCCTTGCGGTGATGTACTTGAGTGCTGACAATGACAGAGTGACAATGACGACCCCCCCGGGGCGTGCATTTCGATACTTGGAGTATGTATTATACTATCTTAAAATTAGATACTGTATTACCGTGCATATTTGTAGGGATGGTTTCTGTGATAGACAGGATATATTTGTTCATGAAATTATCTGTGTTTTTAGAATTGTGATTTTACCATGACGATTGTATTCTTGATGTCTTTAATGCCATTTAAAAATTTTTTTCCCTTTGATTTTCTTGTCTTCCTCTTTGCCATTTTACTTTCTGTATTCTTTTGCTATTGACATCTTTGCTGAGATGTCCTCAGGTATCTTGATCAGGTGTCTATACATCTCATATGTTGTTAATTACTTGACTTAAGTTTTAAAATCATTTTCTTGTTCTTATAATTTTGGATAGCTATTTGAATGATTATTTGTTGCATTCGCAGTTTAAACCATCAATTAAGTGATGCCAAAATGAAAATAAATGAACTTACTCAGCACGCAACTACATTAGAAGAAAAACAAGAAGAACAATTAAATACCTGTAGACAGGTGGAATTAGACCAAGAGGAAGTGCATCTCATGCAGCAGAAACTTAGAGAGGTAACAAAAATTTAACCAATTTATATTAAATACAGTAGCCATCAAAGACTAGAACATTTCCATTAAAGATGTAATTTATGGTAGTCAGATTTATATAGTGCTTTAAACCAGAGTCTGGAAGCATAGACTAGCTCGTACAGTAACTTTCTACTCCCCTAAGGGTCTCTTTTGTGTCTTGAGCTACCTAGTAAACTGTTGCCAGCTACTCCAGTCTGTCCACAACATTGGCTGTATGAACCAGTACACAAAGGTAACCCCCTACTCGAAAGATGTACTGGATTCTTTATAGTGCACATGAGCTGATTGTCTACACTGGGTCTGACTTGTTCCACCACCAGAACCATAGGCAAGCATGCTGCTCGAACTAGCGCCAGTATTATGGGTGTGTGTCACACCCCTGCCTTAACCACTCGGCCCATCGATTCGCCTACTATCTGTACCACTATCTGCTCTACTGAAAAATAAAGCTCAATATTTGAAATGCTTACATTGTATTTCCATTGCGGTTTGGTTTCCCAACCTGAGGTCGGGGTCCCAATCTTTCGCTGTGCATTTCGCTTGTGTCTTTGAGCAAGGCAATTTTTCTACATTGCTTCAGTTAACCCAGCTGTATCAGTGGGTACCAGCAAATTGTTTGGTGTAACCTGCAGTGAACCTCCGTCCCACCCAGGGGGAGCCTAACGCTCTCTTCTGCTTCACGCTGCTTGAAACCGGGTATAATCTCCAGTATATATGAGCCCCGTGGCTCAGCAAGGATTTAATTTACATTCTATATTTGTATATCATATGTGATTACAAATTAAATTTAATCATATTTGGTGACATTTTTTTCAGGAACGACAAGAATTTGAAGAAGAGAAGGAAAAACTACAGACTGAAATTGAAAATCAAAACTTATTATTTACCTCTCAACAACAGCTGCTAGTTAAAGAAACAACAGAAAAAGAACGACTTCAAAAACAAATAGAAACAATGGAACTTCAATTAAAAGATTTGAAAGAACAGGTGAAAAGCTCAAAGAACATAAAAGAAGAGCGAGGAGACAAATGGAAACTCGCCAAAGAAAATAATAATCAGTCAAATAACTCAGGTCGTAAACCACGTTCGTATTCTGACATGTCTCTTCGCGATGTTGTTGAGGGGTCAGAAAAGAGTAGTTTGTCTTCCGATTCAGAAGGGGGAAGCAGTCGACGAAACAGGAATGATAAAGCTGTACCTATACACTTATTAAGTGCCACAAATGAGTTAGACACTTCCAGTGATATTAAGCAGAAACTCCCGTTTAAGTTGTCATCTCTCTCTTCCTCTACAACATCTTTGCAAGGGAAGCGACACTCTTCATCGTCGTCTATAGGAACATCTAGTTCAGTGCCACCGTCCTCCGGGTCGGCATTATCTTCGTTGTCCAGCAAACGACACCTTTCTTCTTCGTCAATAGGCTTGACAAATACAACCCAAATGTTGCCCATGAAACTGGCAAATTTATCTAGCACAGCAAGTGAAAAGAAAAGCAATCATCGTAAGTCAAAAAAAGACTATTCCTCCCTTGAGAATAATGGAAAAGCACAAGCTAAACACCAAGGGGAACAACAACAACAAGATGTCATATACTTCTGAGCTCCCCAGGTAAGCTAGCTCAAAGTTAAGCAATTGATTCCTAGTATGGAATACAATTACTGTTCATTTTAATATGAATGTCATTTCAAACCATAATGAATTTTAATTATGTCTTGCATTTAAATATTAATATTATTTGTATTTGTTTCTATTATGAAAATAGTCTTATAAGGTGTTATTGTCTTTTTGAGTAACCTTTGGTATGCTCAACTTGTCAGGAGTGTGTGATTATATTTCATTACATTTAATTGCTAATGCTAAATTCAAATATAAAACATTACATTAATAATCAAACATAAACATTGGAAAGAAATATACAGGCAAGAGGTAACATAGGCTAAAGCAAACTGTATCAGAGAAACAAAAAGCCTAGTTACCCATTTCGCAGCACGTCCTGTATTTGATTGAGAACTTGCATTAATATATGAATAATAAATATATATACATTGTCATGTATGCAAATATTGACTTTTATTTGTTCATTATATTATATACTATGAATATATTTTATATTTTAAAATAAACATTTTAAAAATAACAGAACTAGGTGATCTCCAGATTATGAATAGCATCTATTAAAGCCTGTTTTTCACTAGGCAAATTTATTTGCACGAATCAAAAGCGTCGGTTCACTTCCTGAGCTCTGATTGGTTGTGCATTTTTTCGCTTCGCAAAAAGTAGAAACAGTTTGAACTACTGATTACGGTGAAGCAGAAAACTTCGATAGAAATGTGAACCAACGCTCTCAATTCTCATGAATAATGTCACCTAGTGGAAAGCAAACTTTAAGCATTCTAAATGTAGAATTTCTGTTCAACATTTTCATTGTGATCCTCAGGTTCATTGAATTAATTTTTTATCCAATTATCTGTTTATTTTATCTCCTATAGGTCCTTCATAATATTTGAATAGCAATGAATGAACAGTTATTCTACCCTGTGGATAAACAGACCAATCAGTATGCAGATGTTTGATAAACAGACCAATCAGTTATAGATGTTTGAAAAACAGACCAATCAAGATGAAAACAAAAATGCTTTCAAAAAAACGCCGTAATGTAATTTGTGTATGTTCCGTGTTCTAGTAATCATGTGATGTTGCTGAAGTTTTCATTAGCTTCTGCATACTAGATTTCTGAACGAAACAGAAATTATATTTAAACAAAAATTTAAACAGAAAGCAAAACTAAAATCAGTGTTGGCAAAAAATGTGTTACAAGATGCTGGATATATATGCGACTGGAGTTTTAGAGTTGAGATGATAAGCCTTGTTTTTTACACACACACAAACAGACACACACTGCCTAATAATTTGGACGTTGTAGCCAAAACCAGCGTACTGTCACTAAATGTAATTTGCATAAATCTAATTTGCATAAAGAATGTGGCTCTACTGTATATTTGAGTACAGAGAAGCCACAATACTTTTACTCTTAATTCCTGTAAATGACCCATCATTTTAAAGCTTATAATGTGAAGAATAAAAAGAATACATTATTAAGAAGTCAATTTTTATTTTTTTGGTCACTAATGCTGGTTTTCGGAGGGCAAGCCACATATGTTATTTGTTATTGTACTTCCAGAAGGAAAAGAAATTATTGATCGATGATTATTTATAGAATC
This sequence comes from Anneissia japonica, assembly GCF_011630105.1. Lineage (NCBI taxonomy): Eukaryota > Metazoa > Echinodermata > Crinoidea > Comatulida > Comatulidae > Anneissia > Anneissia japonica. The sequence goes on from NW_022752980.1 coordinate 1,596,115, forward strand.
AGTGACTGGCTCAAAATGTGGGAATTAGTGATAGCCTTTAATTGCATCATTGATATTTGAAATGGAGGTTGGATAATTAGGCTGCTCAAGTATGGAAGGTGTTAGTGATTGCTTTTTGTTGTGCAAAATGTGAGAGCTCATCTTGGCTTCTACCTAGGTCTAATGTAAGGTGAAAGAAATTAGCTTGTGCTATATTTATTCTGCAACATGTGAAAGAAAGACAAGATATTTTAAAATTTATATAAGGTGTTGAGATGATCAACATATGATTATGTTTAAATAACAGAATAAATGTAACGCTAAATAAAGAGAGGCCATGATCTCAGTGTTCTGACCTTTGGTGGGGGTCATCTTCAGGAATGAAACAAAAGTATATTGAATTCAAGAATGACTTTTGGGACAGAGTTTATAAGTAAAGTACAAAATAGATTGTATTTATGAAAACTGATCATTTGTTGGGCTTCTGTCATGTTTTTTTTTATGTTTCATATGCCTTTAGTGGACATAGTCTGTAGTGTCAACATTGAAGGGTCAAGAGTTCAATAATAGAGTACTAACAGGGCGAGATATGTACGAGAATACAACCATGGCCATGTAATGGCCAGAGTGACCATCATAGTAGTAGATAGTTAATGAGAAACTAGGCAAATTTTGTGGCCCAAAAGTTTGAATTTAGTCTAAAACTTTTGAATGCCTGTGTTGGTATTTTTAGAACTATGATACACATTTTGTGATGGTCATTTTGAATGGTCATGCACTTTGAATGAATGGTCATGCACTTTGAAATGGTCATTGACCAGGTGAAATAAGATAAAACTTCAAATTTCTTAGCATTGGAATCATTGAAGTTAGCACTATAGTTTACATGGATTAACTCTATCTCAAAAAATGCCTCTGAGTAACTTTATTTTTGAATAATTGATAACACAGTCATCAATCATTGTGATTCCCTCCTGTATTAGTCACTTTTTCCTATGCAGATAATAACAGCATTCCATCGCTTACTGAAGCAATATATTCTACTAATAATTTTAAACATTTTTCATTAAAAAAAATAGCTTTCATCCCAAAAAATAGAGATAGTTGTTCTATTATTTCTGAAGATTAATTATTTTCGATATTTTATAGTTGAAGATTTGTAAATTTGTTTATCACCGGCCAGTGGAATTATTTTTGTAATGCTAAATCAATAACTTGTGTAGGTCTTCTTTTTTTAAGCATTCAGAAAACTTAACAAATAAATGTTGAGAGATTTTCTGAGAATTTCTCATCTCTCTTAACAGAGTCTTTGACAACTGACCAAACAGCAACTTGGTGACTAGGACATTTGTATAGGCTTATATTTAAGCTGGGCACACACTCGTTAGCTGACAAATTTATATCCACTCGGTATTGGTACTTGGTGACACAACCCCATCTAATGCTTGTCAGTGGCAGTCTGTTAAAATCGGTCTATCGCACACACGATGTCACATTGTTGTAGGTATGAAATGGCGTCGATTGATGGAGTGTGTGCCCAGCTTGAAGTGTTCTCATTACTGTAGTTACTGGACAGTATGTTTTGTTTTTATGCAAATGTAAGAAGACATTTTAAATATATTTAAATTTTCACCAAAAACTGGAGCTTATTCCATTGAACAATTAACTGGTCATAAACTTGGTGCATATACATAATGAGGACATTAGAAGAGATAAATAATTAAAATTGGAAATGGTTAGAATGAGGGCGTTTGTGAGATAGATAATTATTGGTATTGCAAGTGTATACAAATAATGAATGGTTATGAGATAAACTTTAACCATCTTGTGGCAATGCTTTATGAAAATATATAAATTGTAAACGGTAAAGAAGAATCTGTGAGTGTGAAAAAATCGTCCCCAACCAGGGTTCAACTTTAACCAACTTTTAACCAACTGGGCCACCGGAACATTCGTTGGAAGTTTGAATCCAATTGGAAGGATTTGATTTCACACTTCATTATATGCGGACACAACACTAGTATTTGACGAACACATAGTTTATTGTGATACACCCTCTTCATTTTTCATTTTAAGCATTTAAGCAGTTTTTGTATATTTTCCAAATCTGTACCACCTTGTTTATTGTGTACTTACATACTGTCTCTTATACACATCTAGATGTGTATAAGAGACAGGTGTATGGTAGCGCTTGTCGCCCCGTTGTATTTGAAAAAAGAATTTTTAGTCTTAGTTTTTTTAAAGATAAATTATTCCATGTTAGCAAACAATTTGTTGGTTAAGATACTTGCCTTCCAATCTTCCCTGGATCAAATCCTCTCAGACTTGTGACAACTCAACTCTCTAAACCTCATAAAGAGATACAGTTTATCCATTTACATGATGTATTTTGAACGTGGAGATTTCTTATTAAAATCGGGGATTCAAGATTATTTTATACAAAATGTACTGATTTAAACATTAGGGAATTTTTCACTTGGATCTAAGTATGTGATTCATGGCTTAGAGGCCTTGTTAGCATGAAGTTTTATATAAGTCTAACATATTATTTTTACTGTATTATTATTTAGACATTTCATTTACCTTAAATATCAGGATGAATACAATGTTTTCTAATTATCATTAAATTATTTTTAATGCACATTCTGCTAAAGTGATCCTATAATATTTAAATTCTTTTTAAATTCCCAAACATTCATTAGTTTTCAAAACCATATATCTATACACCACTGAAATTATCATAGCTAACTCAGCAACAAAAGTAGTTATTTTTGCTGTCAGAGGAAAAAAATGGGACAAAAATGAAAGGCATTAAGGCTACCTCCCTACAGATAATTGATACTAAAAATGTAGACATACTAGATAAAACCGGATCATTACTGGAAAATATCAAGACTCGAATTCCAAAATGTTAGTTGTGAACCTGACAACTTCCATAATTACCAAATAAACCTACAAAAAATAGTAGCATTGAGATAAGGAAGTCACTTTACATGTCACGGTTCAAAAAGACTTAAGCCACAATCTGTATATCTATTTTTGTAATTCTTAATTTGCTTTTGTGCTATTGGAATTTACTTTTTTTTCCAGCACATAAATTTAAGAAATGCATGTAGAGATGTTTGTGTGCCTTGTACAGTGTTGCTCGGATCACTCGGTGAAATGTAACTATAGTCATGTGACTGTTAATAATTATTGACAGCAGGCTGTCATGTGATTGGCTGCTGCAGGTGTCAGCTTAATTGTAATTGGATGGTAATTATTCACGCTTGTATATATACTGTACCTACAGTGAATGTGTAAGTAACATGTCCATCGTTAGGGGATTTGGTACCTGTTATAGAGAATGGACTAAATGAGCTGATTGGCTGCTGTAAATGAAACACGTTTTGTGATTGGCCAAATGTTTAATGTTGGTACATGTGGGCGAAAATATTTTCTATCAAAGAAAATATGTGAAGAAATCATGTGAAAGAAAAATCTGTGTTTCTTACACATTTGGAAGTTTAGTAATTTGATTACTGACAATGGCTTATTGTTAATTACTTGGTCTATCACAACACATCAAGAGGTGAGACTGTTGATGATAGCATTCGATGTTACTGTACAGTACATGATATTAATTATGTATTATTGTACCATATGATTTAGTATTGTATTTTATTAATTTATTTTTGAAACTTTATTTTATATGATTATTAGTGAAAATGAAAAACATGTGAATGATGAGATACCAAAGTGGGGAGGGTATGTGTCACGTGTGGTCTGCTGTGTCTAGAATCACAGTCAGGTATTTTACAATCATCTTCACTTTTTGGTTCGTTTTAACTGACACATGTCGTGCTAATATAAGTATGTATTTTTTGTCTTTATATGTTTACACTGCATCTGTAAATAGCGAGTATAGTATTAATTAAACGAAACAATTGATTAAGACAAATGCTTGTAGTGTTCTTGTGTATTATGTGTCATGAATTGTACATATGTATAGCATCTTTATTACCATTTGATTTTGCAACATTGGAGTTTAAAACTGAAGACGCATTGGTGTAACAAGAGAAAACAAGATAAACATCAACATCCTAATACCTACAGGTCTGTTGAAGACCTAGCCAGTTTGGATTCGAAAAATTATCTGCAGTGCAGTCTTGTCAATTTTTCGAAAAAAAACTATAGTTTTTTTTAAAAGAAAAACGTATTGTCTCCGTTGGGATTTGAATCTATGACCTTCCGATTACCGTTCGGAATCGGATACTCTACCAACTGACTATAAGCCAAAATGGTATGGTATATACCAATTTTCCCATTAGGACACGTTCATTTTTTCAAGGTACAGTATTGCATAATATGCAATGGATCTTAATAAAGCCACATCGGACTTTGGTTTGGAGAAACACCTCCACTGGTGATAAGAATAATAATAAATGTTGAGTGAAAACCACCTAAGCCTAGATAAAAAGGCGTTCAACGGTGCAGAAAGAATAATCTCGTTTAGTGAGGGGCATGACATTGTTGTCTGAAATCTGGGAACCCAGAAATGTCAGGCTCTCGAATGGTACCTTTGATTGTCTTAACTGGTTTATGACCTAGTTTTTTTTTTTCTAAAATCGGTTTTTGATTTGATGATACAATCCATTAATTTCGTAATGAATCAATTAGGCCTATGTAAGCTCGTTCCGACTTTTCGTTCATCTGTGTTTTTATTGGCCTTTTTTATCTTTCCTTTTTATCTTTTCAGCTTGTCTTTTTTGTTTTAATGTTAATATTGTGCTGGTTCAGCATTTTAATTTAATCGAATTAAAAACGGACCATACAGAGGATAATCATACAGATGTACAGTTAAAATTGATTATACCGTGCAACTCGTTTTCCCAAAATAATTTAAACAATAGAAATTAGAAATACTCCTAAAAACATCGACGGAATGAAAAAAAGCAAACTTCTCAGTCACTGTTACGTTAGTGCATGGAGTAAATATATGGTTAGTGGTGGCTCCAGAAACTTGCCGACAGGGGTCCGACACAATAGGCTTATTCGACTGGTGACATTTCGTTGAGTACGAATTTTCGTTGAGTATTATTTTCATTCGACTGGTTCGTAAAACTATGGTAAAACAGACTTCGTTGACAACGAAAATGAACGTAACCAGAATGCGTTAATCAGCGTTAAGTTATGCACGTGACCAAAAAAATATGGCCGATTGGTCAGTTTAGCAACAACATTTGCGTATAATTTAGATTAAATATCAGAAAATGAAAATTATAATATTTACCCACATTATTTTACCACATTGTAGGCTAACAGAATTCAAAAACTGGATGAAAACAGTTTTTTACGGGAAAAACCCATACTGCCACAAATCCGAAGCAGCCTTGATTACGCAGCGTGTATCGCGGTAACTATGCAGCCATTTTGTTTTGTCGAGTATTTACCAGTTTAACAATGAACGACCAGTCGAATACGGCCATAGTATTGGCAATTAAAATGACGTTATTTGGATAGACAGGCAAATTAATACTTTTTGTCCAACTTCCCCGTCGGACGACTGGAGGGGAGGTGGCCACCTCTACTAGTGCCACCACTGGTTGCTGTAGGGAAGTTTCTCCATTCATTTTGGAAACAGAAATATGAATTAAAAGTCATTCATTGTACCAAAAATGCCATTCGACTTGACGACTTGTCAAGATAATTTATGTTGTCAAGTCGACATAATATACATATCATCTCGACATGGCGAGATAGATTATCTTGACAAGTCGTCATAGTAAAAATTGTATGTTGTCATGGCTGAGCTGTCCTTAGAGCATTTTCTCTGTAATCGTTTACCGCGTAGCTGTCAACCCATTCGACCGACCAATCAACGTAATGGAATCCGGTCTTTAAGCAGCGGCAGTGCCGACAGCGGTGCGGCATAACATAAGGTGGGAAAAGCCAGTGCACTTGAATTGTGGGCGTAAATAAAATGACAATGTAGGTTGGCCCATGGAGGTATTATAGTTCACTATACTAGAAATTGCAAATTGCAAGTGAAGTGCTGCGAAGTACAACTGCATATAAATGTTCTTCGAACAAAATTATTTATGCAAGTCAAGTGAAAATAATGAATAATAAAACTATAACAAATAATATGAGACACGACCCATTGTCTATATTAGAACACTTCTCATTGCGTAACAAAGTGGTAATTTTTCATTTTTGTCAAAAAGTGTCAATGGTGAATTATGGTTTAGGTTTTTTTTAAATAAAGTTTCAAAAATTTCTATGTATGTGGAAGATGTAGTTGATTACAAAGGTTACAATTTTTATTTTGAAGACTGCATGGTCTAGGAAGTGTACATTTTTTTATGGGGCAAATTTCCAAGGGCGGGTTTTCTAGGAGCGAGTTGACTGCCAAAGAGTGTTGCCAAAGTGCGAGCCAGCGTGTTATTTGATCACAAGTGCGAGACATATCACAAGTTTGAGCCAGCGAGCCATGACGTCACGACAATAGATAGAGACGTTAGCCAGTTGTGCGAGGTATCGGCTGAGATTTGTGGAGTACAATTCAAAAAAACAACTATAGGTTTAATAATGAATTATTGTGATGTTAAATAGACAATGTTAGCTATCAAACAGCGACGTTGTTTTTCAATAGGACCTTCGTCCCTTCAAGGCTAGGGCTATACCATCCTAGCTAGTCTAGGCCTAGAGTAGGATAAGGCTAGCGCGACATGTGGACGTTGGTACGAGTAGGTTAGTCTACAAACGTCGCCTAAAGTAATTGATTTTACCCGGCAGAACGAAAGAAGGAAACTCCGCTTTTCTTATGCACTCGTTTTTTGACAAACAATGACCTTTCAGAGGTCAAATTGCTGTCAAGAATATGAATTGGCTGCTTCGCAGCAAATACCTCCATGGTTGGCCGAAAGCATATAAAAAGCATGTTTATCAAGCCTGTTTATCCCTCTCTAGATCTGCGCGCCCACTTTCTCCCCTCCCCCGCATAAATTTACAAAAACATTTATTTGCACATAAAACAATCTGATGAACATAAAAACCTGATGAATAAACATTATCAGTTAAGACATTGTGATTGCTCTTCTTTTGAGACAACGTTCAATAAACTTTGTAGGGCCTACATGGAGAGTTGATAGACAAGTACCGGTAATGAACTCTCGGTGAACGACAGAACAGTCATCAAAGTATAATTGTATTGTGAAATGTATATTTGATTTCGAACATAGGCTTACTATATTTTATTGAGTTTAATAACCGTCATGTTAATCTGTTGTTTTTAAAGCATTTGTAGTCTGGCCAATTTCAAGTACCTGCTTGATTTGTATATTTTCCTCTTGTATTGTATTTACCTCGGATATTAAATAAATTTAAAAAAATAAAAATTAATTTTAAAATGACATGCTTCTCCTCGTTGCTGAAGAACAGCAGACCACTTTAGTTTTAAAAGGTTTGAGTTCTTGTAGGACGACTTCTTTGTAAGGGAAGTTTATATTTGTTTATGCCAATGATCCTTTTTCCAGTAGAGCAAAACATAAAATTTATTTTATATATTTTTCTAACCCATCCACTCTGAACACACCAAAGTCTGAACTCTCCATCAATGACGATATCAGTCGTTACTGTTGGTCCAACATGCAAATTAGAAGACGAATTATTTAATCTTATGTAACAAGGCAGTTTCTGGCAATAGTGTGTGACATGGAATTGCCGAAACCGTTCGTGAAATTTAGTAAATCGGGATCATTTCGATGAAGTTAAATCGCGATGGAAAGGAAGGTAGGTTTACTTATGTAGTTGAAAGTGATTAGGTCTTGATTTACATGTTTTATGCGATGGAGAATCGCAAAACCGCGGTAGTCCTATACTTTCAGTTTTTCCAGTGAAAGTTTGTTTAAATCTGGTCCTCTCACGATACAATTTCCTGTCATTGCCTATTGGCCTATTGACTAAATAAGGTTGTATATATCTCATTTTTAGATTTGTCATGGCAATCAAATAATAAAAATAATACAATATATACCTTCCACATTAGATTTTCGCGGGTATGAATATTACAAACAGATAAGAAATAAGCTCTACCAAGCATTCACAGTGACATACCAGACTTATTATTGACTATTGCGCATTGCATAACATAATGGAAGTTCGACCGTAGAGGGCGATATATCTAAACATGGGCGCCGAATTTCGGGAGACAAGAGTCCGTGTGTACTCTGTCGTCTTGAAAATAAACTCATATAGCCTACATATCAGTTGTGTTTGATCATGAAAGTTCGAAAAATGCCGTAATTTTTTGCCAAATCGTCTGAGAAGAAAGATAACAATGACTACACAGGTAAGAAAACGTCACAGTGAGTATGTGATAGCGGAATCCCTAAGAAAAGTCAACTCCAGCATGCCAGGCTAGACACTCCTGGACTCGTCAACTGAGACGGCGGCGACTGTTTCAGTAGGGAATGTCTGAAAGTGGCTTATGATTTATATTGTTACACAGGAAAGTGGAAGCTGAAATAACACATTAAGTTACTATGGGATAAGCTAGGTATGGCCTAGACCCTTGGTATTCTATTAATTATTATTGTTTAATAATAAATGTACGTACGTCAAGCAGAACTATCGTTTGATTACCATTTCAGTTTTGGCCCTTTTTAGAGTTAGAGGCCCTAGTGCTAGCCTAGGCTAGTTGGCTAAAATAATATTTGGAAACAATCAAATCAAATCTTTAAGGGCCCAGGCCTAGCCTACGCATTCCTTGTATTTATAAGCCTAGTAGGAATAGGCTAGGCATATGATTGTTAAAATGTAGACTAGTTAAATCATTAGCAGTAAAACTGTTAAGTTGATTGAAGCTGACACTGACAGTCATTCAACTAACATAGGCTAGACCTAGTAGAAAGTAAGGACTTGATTTAAACAAGCAAATTATATTTGTAATTAAATTATGTTGTAATTGTATTTGTAGGCTCTAAATTAACGATTTATATTTGTAAATGGCAGTAACTGTAATTGTTATTCAAAATAAATTGAGGGGTTTAGCCAGAAAAAAGAAATAGGCTGTCCAAAATGGAAGACGATCACTTGTCGCGTACCGACAAGTGGTGGCATTTGCTAAAGGTAGACCGGGCCCAACTAGGTTAGGTCTGAGCTGAGTAAGCCAAATGGCCGTCATAAATAATTGTTGGCCGCCCAAAAGACGGCCGGACAGCTCGCTGGCTAAGCCCTTGTTCACCATAGAAATTAAAATTTTATTTACATATCTAGGTGTCAGAAGGTGCACAAATCATCAATGTAGTATAAGTATTGTGACAAGACTATCAACAGTACAGTAATAATATCATTATCCCCACTATTCACCATTTGCCTATAGTTCAAAACCCACTTTCTTAAAGCGAGTGGAAATAATAAAATTACGAATGACTAAGGTAAGATAAATCATTATTTTTATGAAAGTAGGTATGTTTAATTTTAAATTGTTAACCTAAAAATCAATAAAATACATCTTCTATACATAAAGCTATAGGCCTCTTCCCTTGAACCCACTCTTCCCTTGAACCCACCAGGGCTTTTCCCTTGGCTCCCAGGTAAAGCTTGAGCCTCGGCCGTATGCAAATTGTTAGCTCAAAATAGCAAATCTTTAATAAGTAATTCGTTCATAACTCGCACAGACTGTTGTTCGCATAAGTGGATCTTTTTTTCTGCTCAAACTAGCATCTGCTCGAAGTAAATTCCGCTTGATTCCACTCAAAGTGACATCTGCTCAAGTTGACTGGTTCCCATTTTGAACATATTAAAAAATACTACCATTGATCCTTGCATTTAAGCCCACCCCCTACTTTACCCCCCAATTTACATCCAGCCTTTGCTTGGGTAAATCTTGAGGATATATGAATGAGTAGCTTAGCCAACCTTTCATAGTTACCAACCGTCTCACATTGTGCGGGACGGTCCCGCGTTTTAAAGTGATTTTGGGTATGGAACACATTTATCACAAGTCTATGCATGATAAATCACAAATTCAGGGGAAAATGTATTTAGCATTAGAAGAAATTTGTTTTAATAAATATATAAAAATAGTCATGCAGTAGCTTAAGTCATTTCGTTATCTCGTTTAAGAATCAATTCTCTTTCCCAACCAAATCAACCCAGCGAACCATGCAATTCGTAGAAGCTAGTAGTTGTGTGCACTCTTGCATGTTCATTGTCACAGCCAACTGTTAATTATGTGACTGGAAAACAGACCTCTGCAGGGGTTCCGCCTCTGGACTTTTTTGGTGTGAAATGAATACGTATTACTCAAATGAACAACCCATGATTTCACTAGTGAAACTACAGTATTTCACTAGTGAAACTACAACAAATTACCATAAAAATGTGTTTTTGCTTGATCATAAAGACTTACTGTCACGATCCCAACCAGGTTATTCAAGGGAGGCGTTTATTTTGGTGGTGTGAAATGGATATACAGTATATACTCAAATAATCAACCCATAATTTCACTTAGTGAAACTGCAACACATAATTACCATGTGTCATTGGTTGATCATAAAGTCTTACTGATCTCGACCATGTAAGAAAAAATGTAAATACTGGAGTAGAACATTAGTATAATATGTTGAGAATGATTTGTTTACAGTCATTTAGCAGGTGTTCATTCAAGGAAGAAATAAACCCATCAGGAGTTGTTTATTCCAAATTTAAAGCGGGGAGTTTTTTTAAAATTAAATACGTATTTTAATTCATTACAAAACATGTCTACTCTTTTTATCTAGTTGAGTATTAAAGGTGTTTTATCATAAAAATAATGCATTTTTCATACAAAGTACAGTACAGTACTCTCATGCTGCAACCTTTCCAATGTCTACTGTACATCTGGAAAAATATATACAGTATAGGCCAAGTATCATACAGTACATCAATTTTGTTTGTGTGGATTATTGTGATGCAATATACGTCACATTGTTATTTCATCATTCCCAACTCTTTTGATAAACTGAAATGTTAGTCTAATTAATGTAAATATAATAAAATATTTACTTTCTTTTTTTTTCCACTTATTCAAAATAATATTTTAAACATACAGTAAAAAAAGAAAGCAAATTACACAATTCACTTTCCTTTTTTAATTATTTTTATTTTGCATTTAACAGCCTGGAGCGAACTTACAGTCAGCTGTTTAGAGGCTGCAGATATTTGATATTTGTTGAGTGCTTGGACCTTTTTTATTTATGAGAAATAAATGCAAAATGTGGCATTATACACTGTATTTGAACTGACGAAGTTGGAGTTGACAAACGAGCACAATCAATGAGCAATCACTTAATTAATTAATTAATTATGGTAGTTCATATTAGCCAACATTATTTTTAAGTAATCATATTAATTTCATTATTTATTAAATGAAATCAAGAAAAATAACCATTTAACCATTTATTGAAAACACTGACACTCGAGGCACTGTGAATGCTTAGAGGAAGGGCAACACATGAAAATTATTTGTTTCCTGAAGTTTGTTCATCTCCATCAAAAGTTTACAAATAGTTCACCAATTCATGGTGTCTGTATACTGTATTTAGTATTAATTATTATTAGTTTTATTTGATTTCTATAATTAGTTTACTGTTCTATTGTGAGAAATTATAACAGATTATTTTAATTGTTCACTAATAATATTTTGAAATGTGATACTGTATTCAATCCAAAATAGCTTCGTATCTTGGCAATTTGTTTTCGTCCATCTCTGAAGTTTTTATACAATAACATTTGTAGGAAGCCCTAGACAGGATACTGCACGTATACAGATAACAAGTGCCTACTTGACAAATAGAATTAAATTGATATAATTATAACTGTAGAAAAGGTCAGTTCAGTGGTGTTTATATAAGGTCACCAATATAATACTATGTACTTAATTAGGGTATTACATTTTTAGCACCATATTTATTTAATTGCAAGGCTGATCCATCCATTGGTTTACTAGGCCAATCACAATGTGAGTTTGTATAGTTTGACTAAACTTCTCTCTCCGATTGAACACGTACACTATAACACCATCCCCTCTCTTTGCAACAAAAATTTAGTTTCTTCTCATTCCCTCGTTTAGAGAATTTTTTCCCAGGACCTGTGCTTCCTCCATTTGTGAGGATGATCATTTGGTAGCCTGTAGTTTATTTTGGCAAGTGTCACAATCCTGATAGTATTTACCATTTAAAGCCACTGCAGACATTCCAAAACCTGGAACTCAAAATGTACGAGACTGGAGGTGCACTGGTGGAGTGCCCCCCCATCTCCAAAATATTGGAAATCTAAGTTTTTTCATGCATGCATTTTGATCTTTCAAAGGTGTCGGTGACATTCAGAAAGCCATTGAATACCAACATTGTTGATAAAGTCAGCGCAGAAAAGAAAAATTGACACTGAAATACTCAATTATTGGTGCCAATAAGCCACTAAATTAGACGTTTTGGTTATTTGGGGGTTCTTTTCTAAAAATTTAGTAGTATTTCAAAAAATTTGAAAGTTGGAAGGTTGGAACATACAGTAGGACATTTTCGCCGCACAACGTTAAGTTACCTTAACCCAACATGCAACGCGATAGCTCCGCCCCTTTTTGTAAACAAATCAAAATACGCACTCCGCAATGCAAGATGAATAGATTATGACATCATCCGTTAACGTTTAGGTTAACGTTGTGCGGCGAAAACTACAGTACCTAGTATCTACTGTAGCACATAATATGGGGTTGAAGGTGAGCATTCTAACCACCAAAGCAATAAATAAAGCCTAATACAGTAGATTTAATTTACCATTTATTTGATGCCTTGGGGCGTTTTTGTCCAGAAGAGTTTTTATCGGGGTGTTTATTTGAGGGAGGAATTTATCTATTTATTTATTTTTAGGTTTAAAATACTCAAATAAACACCCATTAATTTTACAAAACATAATTACCATCAATATGTTTTATTCAGTGGCGGGCCGTGGAATAAATTGCAGGGTATGCTATGTATTGACATTTTTCCTGTATGATGTGCGAGGGTCACGCACGCCCCCTCCCCCTGATAAAAATACTCGCCCATCCACCGGCCACAAACCATGTAGTAAGTAGTTAAAAATCACCTGAAATCACATTATTTTGCGAGTTAGCTCCCCTCACCTAATCACCGATCCCCACTTTACCTTCCCACTCCATCAGCTCCCTTCCATTTCAAGACCCCTACGCCACTGATGCGAGGGTCTGCTAGTAGGAAAAGTTTGTAAGCCTACTACTATACAGGATCAGACTGCGCTATAGCCAAAATACAAATGTATGTTATTTTTTTAATACCGGCATGGTTGTAGTATCTTCTTTTCAAAATAATTCCTATTCCTTTATTTTAACATATTTCAATTCAGATAATAATAATTCAAAGTTTCTTCTATACCGGTTTATATGCATGCAAATTTATTTAAACTTTAATAATTGAGATTAGGCATATACTGTAGATAGAATACCCAATCGGCAGTAGAGGTCCTGATTTGCGAGAAGAAGAGCATGCGCGTTAATTCCAAATGAGGCTCTGGAGGCGGGGTTTATTCTAGTAAATATGGTAATTGAGTTTTATATCTATTCAAAGACAAATGTACTCTCTGTTTCATACTAAGGAAGACTTAATTAAGCTAAAGCCATAATGAATCCAAGTGATAAAAAAAAATCAAATATTTGTTTAATGTTTCATTGGCCTTTGTGATATCTGTTGTAGTGTACAGTAGGCATATGGAAACAATGTGAATGTATTTTGAAATTTATTTTTTGTAGGAATAAAGTATAAAATAATAAAATTAAAAATATGTAAATTCAAAATTAAAAATACATTAATTCACGTTCCTAGTTGGGTATCTATATAAATTTAGTGTGGCTACGTCCTGAGCCTACGGATGCTAAGGTCAGCGCCTTATTGGGGTGAATTGGGGTGTGGAGGTTTTTTTGCAAACAGTTAACAATGTTCACATAATAAAGCCATGTTGTGCACAAGACCTGCAGATCAAATGCTTCTCAAAAGACTCTTTACAGAAATGATATGCTTTTGTATATAACTTGTATAACCAGAGACAAAGATATCCCATTGTTCTGTGCACAATGGGCACCACCATCTAGCCAACTGCTCTTGTGGGAACGACAGATTGGAGATTGACACGGATTATGCAGATTAATTTGAAATGATTAAGAATGAAGCGTGATTATGAAATGTAGAATGTCAAGTTGATTATAAGGTCATAAGGTAGTCAATTGTAAACAATCGCATGCCTCATAAATTAACAATGCTACTGGTCTAATGTAATGTGCTGTAGTCATACAGTGCATATTGAAATTTGTCTTTACAATTTAAAAGTTGAACAAAAATGTTTTTCATGGTCCAAGCAAAAAGCAAAATGCAAAATTATCTCTTTCATAACAAATCAGTTATATAAGCAAATTATGTCCAAATTTTTATTATAATTTCCAATTGTTTTTACAATATTATTATAATTTTGGTGGCAATTTAGTTTTTGTAAATATGAATTTATTATTTTATGGCCTTTCTGTTTTAGATTTTTTATATTCTATTACCATATTCATTCGAATAATGAACACCTTGGGACATTTATTGTTGAAGGGTTTGTGAAGGGGCATTTATTTGAGGGAGGAATTTATTTTTTGGTGTGAAATGGATATGTACAGTACTGTATGTATACTCAAATAACCTCCCCTTAATTTCACTATAAATGTAGCCATACAACACATACTGTACTGTAATTACCTTAAAAAATGTGTTATGTGTGATCATAAAGACTTATTGATCCCAGTCAGGTTAGAAAAAAATGTAATTCTACTGGAGTAGAATGGTCAATGGTAGTATATTAATATACAGTAGCGCCTCTCACAGAAAACCATCTCAAGGCGATTTACACTTTAGAACATCATGTTGAGAATGATTTTGCTTCCATTACTTTTGTTTACAGTCATTAAGGGGGGCATTTATTAGAGGAAAAATATACACCCCAGGCCGTTATTTGAGGTAGGCATTTATTCTAAATAAGGCTCTGGAGGGACATTTATTTGAGGGGGGAATTTATTAAAAACAGGATGTTTATTCTAATAAAATATGGTATATTATGTTTTTGTGCCTGCTTTATATATTTTGTATGCTTTAATAAATACTGTAATTACTGTTTTTCCAGTACTGTATTTATTAAATATTAAATAATATTAAATTGTTAATATTAAATGAAAGTTCACATACAGTACATTGTAAATAATAATTGTACCAATTATGTTTTAATAAATACTGTAATTACTGTTTTTCCAGTTTTTTATTAAATATTAAATAATATGAAATTATTAATATTAAATGAAAGTTCACATACAGTACATTGTAAATAATAATTGTACCAATTATGTTTTAATAAATACTGTAATTACTGTTTTTCCAGTATTAAATATTAAATAATATGAAATTATTAATATTAAATGAAAGTTCACATACATTGTAAATAATAATTGTACCAATTGGAGTGCTACTATACAAAATATACTGTACATACGGTAAGAAACAACTGACAATAATGATTGATAAACCGGTAGCGAAGTCCATACAGATAAACTGATGTCATTCAAACCGTAGGTGAGAGGATCTGCAGCAACCTATCAATGCAACCAATACCTTTACTTAACAATTGGAATTTTTTTAAATCTTAAATAATCTTATGAATTAATATATATCTTGTTTGTCGGTATGCACAACAAGGTTATTATCTGGAGGCACTATAATATTACATACCATTGTAATATGTGGTAGTTATATACAATTAACAATAATAAATGATTTTATAAAGAAGTTTATTGTTTTTAGATTGGAGTTTTTGTGTTCCAAAAGCACCTTTGTTTTTTAAAGTGTGTCACTGATATAAAAGTCTAAATAAATATTATTTATAAATGGTATATATAATACTTTCATTGGACTTTGCCAGAAAGAATGTTAACTGAAATTTTCCCAAAGGATTTTTTGTACATTCACCTTTTTCCTAAAAAAAATTTTGATTATTAATTTTTCTAGAAAGTAAATGTACAGTATTACCATTTGAATTTACAGTAATCATTCACTTTATTAGCATTTTCACAAGTGTACAAACATTACACTAGGAGGAGGGGTTGACAAATGTGTACACTTTTACATGCATGAAAATGTTGGTTCTAAATAACATGCAATATGTAAAATAATGGATTTTTATGACCAATTAGAATGTAACCAGGGATATAATATACATTGGAATGAAACCAAGTACAGTAACTTTTGTTGACTTCACAAAAAATGGAGAATAGCTTTGCAAATTCAACATCTTTTATGTACAGTTTCAGAGGGGAGGGATGGGCTACCGAAAGAGAGTACAGTTTGAAAATGTTGATAATCGTGAACAACCCATTGTTCACATAATAATAAACACCAAAAAAAGTGTCGTCTGTTTTTAACCTTGCATTATTTAATGCTTTCAAATTCCTTAGTGGTTTGTTTCCATTCATTTCTCATTCCCATGATAGTGGTTATGAGTTATGCTTATGATCTTTTACTATTATTGCACAATTCCGGGGCCATCTACTGTAACTCTGCCTCTGTTTTTTTTTCTGCCTGTGCATTAAAGTATTTAATTAGAAATGAACAAATACTGTATAGTTTAGATATTGACAATACATAGACAGATGGACTTGTCAAATGTCCACCGTTGGGATGTTAACAACAATTTTCTGAAGTTAGGCACCAATACCTGAAATATGCAGGCTCCATTTTTACCGCATCACTATCGAAATGTTGCACCTTTTTGATGCATCAGACTCATCTTGAAAACATCCACAAGGCATCAAGGTTATGTCTATTCAAATGATAATTTCAAAACACATAATTCAGTGGCTTTTGTGGTACAACAAAGAGTGAATGAATAAATACAAGTGACTACTCATATTCAAAATAACATAAACAAACACCAAAAGAAATCACTGTTAATAGTAATATACTGTATTGTTACAAAAATGAATACAGTACTGGAACTTACATCCAAAATACTATAATTATTGCTTTTCTAAGCTGTTTTGTTTACTTTTTTCTAAAAATAAAGTAACTTATTGTTTGATATTTTTAGAATACATGATCTTTTCAAAACCTCTTCAAATGTCTGTTATTTTGTTATGTTTAGAACAATAGAGCCGCTTATATTTAGCAAAGTGACATCATAGGTCACAAAAAGAGCAATGTACAGTGTATGTAACAAAACTTAGTTTGATTTAATTAGTAATTTACACTGTAAGGGCATTTTATGATCATTTTAGTTATTTTTATTTGTTAACACACGGTGGTTTTTATGGCCTACTGTTATTGTTAGACCTCCATTATTTGATATTTTTGCTCTTACAGTATTTGTTGCACTGGACCAAAACAAATTTCCATGTTAAAGTACATGTGTATCTAGTATCTGTACCTTGTATCTGGTTGCATTTCATTGTGAGATTTCATTGAAGATTCCAATTAGATATCTGGATATTAGTTTGTTACATGCCTCTCAAACATATTGCAACAAAGATTAATAATCTTAAATACAAAGATATTTATAATGAACACAAGTATTTTGGGCTGATGCTCTTTTAATTCTTGTTAAATATTTGAAAATATTTTAGTTTATAAAAAAATTCTAACCCTGTGCATTTTGATTGAAAAATGTGCACTTTTCTTCTTTTATATGTCAATAATTTATGAGGAATTCAGTTTATCATTCTACCACAAAATTTTGGTCACAGGTGTTCAGTAGGAAAAACCATGTTCTACTTGCTCTATTGTAGATAGTCCAAAATAGAAAGAGCTTTATTTTTTCATCCTTGAAGCTTTTTGTAATTATTGTTTTCCTGAAAAATAGCTGGTTCTTTTATGTTATTGTATATGCTGTCGAGTATACATTACTAAAAAATACATGTGTATGATGTCAGAAATAAATGATTGGTAAAAGGGACTTGGTTGATGTCTGTGAAAAAAAAATCATATATAGGCCAAATCTAATATTAGTAGCTAAAACTTATTGTTAGTGCAATTATAGTATTCTAGATATGAATTCTATCCATTTTAATTGAATTTTGTAGTTATGGTTACAAAATATCTTGTCCTTTTGTTCTGGGTAAATAGTAATACATGATTAAAATTTGGGGATAAAATTTGATATGTGAATAATGCAGATATCTGTCGACTGTATGCATGTTCTTATTTTTCTATAAATGAGAGGCGATTTAATTTCAGTTACAGTACCTAAAAAATACATGTGTATGAAGTCAGAAATAAATGATTGGTAAAAGGGACTTGATTGATGTCTGTGAAAAAAAATCATATATAGGCCAAATCTAATATTAGTAGCTAAAACTTATTGTTAGTTTAATTATAGTATTCTAGATATGAATTCTATCCATTTTAATTGAATTTTGTAGTTATGGCTACAAAATATCTTGTCCTTTTGTTCTGGTTAAATAGGATTACATGATTAAAATTTGGTGATAAAATTTGATATGTGAATAATGCAGATATCTGTCGACTGTATGCATGTTCTTATTTTTCTATAAATGAGAGGCAATTTAATTTCAATTACATCACATTTTTATGACACTTTTCTGCTAATTACGGAAATACTCTTTCACTGATAGATACAGTTTCTGTTTATGATAGAATCATTTATTAAGATGTTATTAAACCTTACAGGTGCAATGTATGTATGGTATTAATTGCATGTCACGTCACTTTGTTTGTGATCAGTATACAGTGTTTATAGTAAGGGTGATTAACAGTAGATTGCTTTTGTTTAGTTACTGGTAATATATAGTATCAATTAACATTTGAGTAAGATGTAAAGTAATGGTAATGGTTTTTGGATATAGTGCCTTTTCCAGAGGATACAAAGCACCGTGTATTAACTGTAACTCAATTCAGTGATTTTTTTTTAACCTTGTATCCATTTTACACCAAAGAAATAAATGCCTCCCTTGAATAAATACCCCCCCTAAAAATCCCTTCTCAACAATAGACATATTTAGTAAATTGTGAGATATATACAGTAGCTTCATAGAAATTGAAATTTTTGGGCTTACTGTTTTCTTCTGTAATTAGCTGTCAAAATTAAAATGCCTAATTATTTATTTAACACTACATAATGAAGTAAAATTATGAACTTTTTTAGCTTTTCGGGCATCACAGTTTCTTTAAAATTGTCTTTCTAAATTATATTAAAGTAGAATTTTTTATTTAAAAATCTGGATTTTCATTGATATCGAAGGTAATGATTTTTTATATCAACATTCATATATTTAAAATGACAAATGATTGTTAATACATAATGATAATTTATTACCATCCAGTAATTTGTCAGTTAATTTGACGTCTATATATAGTGGACTAATCTAGGCGAGTATTTAACGGTGTTATACATTTTTCAAACAAGAAAATGAGAATGAAATTTCTAAAGCCTACTAAAGTATACACTGACGTAAAATAGATTATTTCAGAGATCGTGAAATTCTGATGATCGACCAGGTTGTCACTCATTTCCTTTTCATACAGGAAGTGACATCCCATGTTTAAACCTGGCCTAAATGACTTGTACCTTCCTATGTACTGTACATACTCATATCACAACATGTCCACTGATTATTAATAATTGGTAGGAAATGACTTAATACTTTATGTGGCAAATTTGTATTGTGATACACCCAATTACTGTTTACTTAAAGATTGCAACATATTTAATCCTTTTTAAAATATTTTTTAAAATTTAAAAATTTAGAATTCGACAAAAGATTAATAATATACATCGTTGTAGTTTTACAGTAGGATATTTCATTTTTTTGCTTCTTTTTGTTCATTTAAAGAGCATAATATGCAACTTTATTGTATTATGCACTATATAATACTTATAATTAAATAATAATTATAATGATAATTATAATATACTTAGAAGCAGATAAAATTCTTTCATGATTTAAGTCTATTATTATTATTGTTATTATTATTATTATTATTATTATTATATAATACAATACAATAAAAACAAGTCCAAATTAAAATTATTCACAAGAGTATTGCATTTAAGTATAATTAATATTCTATGGAAAATTATAATTTAATAATTTATTAACAATAATAATTTTTTCTCACGTGCAAGTTCAAGGATAACAATACAAAATCTGGAAATATTATTGCTACAGTAATACTAATATCTGTACACTATTCCTTTAAAATACATTAAATATAAGGATTGCACAATGTGGAAAAACAGACTGAATTTTTATTTTTTTGAAATTCGAATTTGGAGTAATGGATGAAGTAGGCAGCTTTGAGAAAGTATTTCATTTTCTACTTGGCATTATTGGTATATTTTTTCTTATTTTTTATAATAATGTAAAAAAATATGTCTTCGTCAAAGAAGCAGAAAATTGTATCTGGAATATAAATGATTGTTTTTCATCAAGGTGTTGTGTGTAATGATACAATAAGATTTGCATAACTCTTCTTTTTTTTTTTCCTCACAGTAATACATACCTGCACTCATTGTCAGTATTGTGCATGTTTCTCTTTCATGCACTAATGAATACTTATAATAATATTCAATGATATGGAAGGAGTTAACGCGCACTGTACATGAGGTGCTCTAACACCTTTGTCATGCATCACCGATTCTGCGATTCAACAGCATAAAGATTTGTACAGTATTGCATGATTAACATTTAGTACATTGTAAAGAAGACCTAGATTTTTTTAAACATTAGCTCATTGGTATAATGGTAATTTTTAAAGGAATAAAATCTACTGTATTTGTAAGTTTTCATTAGCAATTTTTC
Source organism: Anneissia japonica (assembly GCF_011630105.1). Lineage (NCBI taxonomy): Eukaryota > Metazoa > Echinodermata > Crinoidea > Comatulida > Comatulidae > Anneissia > Anneissia japonica. The sequence continues at coordinate 1,616,966 of NW_022752980.1, forward strand.
AGATTATTTGTACTTGAATGGTACTGTACTGTAGTTTGAAATATAATAAGTACAGTATATAATAATTTTCAAGTGTGTATGACTTATGAATGAAATCTTATAATGAAATTCTGTTTTGAGCTATTTCATATAATTAGCATAAATTCATATCAAATGTACAATTGTTATTCAAATTAATATATATCTTCAAATAGTGATACTGCTTGCTGCTTGTGGAAGAGTTTAAAATATACATTTATGGTAGAGAACAAATAACATCCTAGAAATTTAATGTATGCTTGCATTTATTATAATTACGAAGTGTGTTAAGGTTAAGTTTTGAAATATTGTTTAGTAAATTATTACTTGTTAATTGAAAATTTAGTGTGTTCACTAAAGGACTAGCAACTACGCTGTAAGAGTATTTTTTGCATTCAGCACTGGCAATGTTTCAAGCTCTTTTGTTTTTAATTATGCTGGTATTCACTCTTGTTTTAGCTTTCATTAATTATATTCCTCAACATTTGCACAAAATTGAAAAAAGTATGGCTTACAACAACATAACATTTCATGGTACAGTAGTGCATTGTAATTATAAAATGACTTTCAGTATCTGTTTGCTTTTTATTTCATTTTTCATGATATGTTTGCTAAACATATTAACATCTGTTTTTAAGGCGGATGGTAATTTTCAGTATCGAGACTGGAACACAATGTATTAAGTTAGCTTCATATTCTTTTTGTTAAATGACTAACTTGTTTATTCACCAAAGATAAATGAATTCTTTATACCAAGCAGATACATATGTATTGTTTTCATGATTTAATTGATCCAGAGCTTGATTTCTCTTAGCAGTCTTTGTTTGCATCTGAATTGTGAATTAAATCATGTTTTTTTTTCAATTGTATCTGTTGTGGTCCAGACCCCTACTGGGCACCAATTTGATCACAGTACCAATAGAAATTATAACATGTTTCCTGTTTGTGTGATAAATATGTTTATACTTGTGGCATTGTAATTTTTACATACTTATGAAATGTAAAAGCTGCGTGGGTCACCCTAGTGTTAAACAATTAATAATAATAAAATAATCTGGGCTATTTTTTTTTGGTAGTGTGTTCAGGTGAAGTTGGATCTTGGTCATCGTGCAGCATTCCGCAAGACACCAACGCCTGAGGGTTTCACGCATGACTGGACGGTGTTTGTCCGTGGCCCAGATGGCAATAACATCCAACATTTCGTGGAAAAGGTCATATTCTTCTTACATGAAAGCTTTACCAGGCCTAAACGAGGTAACTAAAAATTTGATTTGATTTTGTTTTTCAATTTAGTTGACAAGCTGTTGATGAATTGATGTATTTCAAATTGCATTAATAGATTGTATTTATTGTATACCTTTGGATGCTTGTTAATAAATAGTGGTATTTGCATTTCCAACATTCCTGAATTGAATTAAATTAAATAGAATTATATTAATAGAATTATTTTTTTTTAAATGTATATAGTATTAATACCATATTAATTCAAGATATGATTTGGAATGCAATTTTTCCAAAATGTCAAGACAAAATGAAATATTAATTTTTCATCTTATTTACAAACAGAAATGAGAAATTGACAAACATTCTAGAAACATTTTTATTCAACTGTGTTTGGCTTTTATTATTATAATTATTAATATCAGTTTAAACTTTTTTTTTTTTTTGCAGTGGTGAGGGAACCTCCTTACTCAATTACAGAGGTAGGCTATGCTGGCTTCCACCTGCCAATTGAGGTGCACTTCAAGAATAAAGAGGAGCCGAAGAAGGTTGTCTTTGAGTATGACATGTTTCTCCATCTTGAGAACTCGCCACCTGTCAATCATATTAGGTACGAGAAGCTCACGTTCAGAAACCCGACCGAGGACTTCAGGAGGAAGCTGTTGAAGGGTGGCGGGGTAAGACGTCTTTTCATTTTGAAGATTCAAGTTGATGGCTACTGTTGAAAAAGAAACAAATTTCTGATCATTTTTGTGTAGGGAGATTTGGAGGTTTGCTATGTTTGTTTTTTCGGGCCTAGGAACTCCATACACTTTTGCTTTATGTTAACATTATTCAATTGCAGATGTGATTTGACAACTATAAATATTTTACTCATCATAAAAGAATGTTATTAGGAATTCTTTTCACATCTGGCTGTAGGGCTATTCACTCCCTACCCCAAAAAAAAAAAAATTGGAGGCATTGTTTCTAGTAGGGAAGAGATGTTGAATAATAATTTGCATACTGACATTCTCAGATGTTTGTTTTTTACTTGAATAAACTTTATAAATATGTAGATACACAAAAACGGAATAAATATATTAACATTTTATCCTCTTTTCTTTTCTTTCAATTATTAGGTTGGAATCCTCCCTGATGCACCAGACCTGAACCCTGGAACTTTTGAAACTACTACCACTACTTCAGAGGAGACCACCTCTTTCCCCGTTCACACCTTGGAGGTGCCCAAGGTGAAGGGCAAACCCCATGCTGCTGCAAGTAACGCTCTTGCTGCAAAGAAATCCAAAGAGAAAAAAGTAATTTATGGCACATTCTATTTAATGCACTTTGTATTTTGTACCACATATTAAAATTTAAAAAGATCATCTAATAATTACTTCTTCCAACTTTGGACCCCTGTTTTTTAACTACAGCTGATTTTGTTTTTAATAACATATTCTATAAATATCGTTTATATTTTGTATTTTACAGGAAAGTTCAAGCAGAAGTCCGGTGGCCACAAAGCCAAGTAAAGGAAAAGAACCCAAGTCCATTACACCGAAAGAAAGTAAACCTAAAGACCCTAACAAACAGAGTGTCAAACGTCAGAGTAGCACCTCCTCAGTGCCGGAGCAAGTCAAGAAGCGCAAGAAGAGTTCTTCTGGATCCAAAAATGGTGAAAAAAGCGAAAAGATAAGTTCTAGCGAGAAAGTCAAATTAAAGGAAAAATCTCAAAAAGTTAAACAACCCAGAGTAATATCAAATGAACCTTTATTTAAACCAGAGGCTGTACTTGAACGCAAGAACAAAACAAAACCAGAACCATTGAAGAAGGTACTGCCACCGTTTGAGGCAGAACTTAGCACTGAGGAGATAGAGGACGTCCCCTCTCCAGGTTCCAGCACAAGTTTCTCGTCATTTCCGAATAAACAAAGCGGGGGCGCACTTAATACGCTGATGCAGGAATTTATGCAAGAATCTGACAACGAAGATCTAGACGATAGTAGCGAAATTGTCACTACACCCTTTCAAAGCGGACCTTATAAGGCAGCGTTGTCTGATGACAGTGACAATGAAGAACCAGCACAACTGGAGTCCCCAGCACCAACGCCTCCACCGCCACCCCCAGTTGAGAAACCGAAGGTCGTTCAAAAGTCGATTAAAAAGAAAGCAACTAATGGTAAAAAGAGTAGAGTCAGTGAAAAGAAAGAACGGACTGACATTAAAAAGGTCAAAACGGCTTCAAATAAGAAGTCGGATCTCGATGAACTAACTCATCTTCACCAAAGGTTGATGAGTTTGCAGAACCGTGAACATTTACAAAAAGTGGTTGACCTCATCGAGGAGACTGGCCTCTTTCAAATTACTACCTCAACCTTTGACTTTGATTTGTGCTCACTTGATAAATCTACAATACAGAAATTACAGAATTGCATTGAAACACTTGTAATGTGAAAAGAGGTGTATTATAGTCCCCAGTGGATCAACTCATAATTTGTGTGCTATATGTGAGTTTTGTAAATTATTCAGTGCTATATACAACTGGCACATGTGTCCATGTATTCAAGAATTGTTGCTATGTTTGTTTCATCCTCCGCGCAGAGCATGGTACTTTCTATAACAAGAGGTCATGGTTCTTGTTTCCATTGAATTGGTGGTAGCCGTAATGCAGTATTCGCGGTTTCAGCAGCTGAAATGAAAGAAGAGAATACAAACTTTCACTTCATTTGCATATTTATATTTTCAAATACCATCTAATTATATTACAATCAAATTTGTAGCTGTCTTTAAATTATTCATTTATTTGGTAATTTGCGTATAAAGTTAGGATTAATCATTTCTATATTTTTTTAAAATAATGGAATTTCTCCAATTTTAAATGCTTTAATCCTAAAAATACAAATTGATTGATAAATATAATTTTAATTGGATGATTGCATTTGTAAATTCAGTTTAAATTATATGGTCATTGCTAGTTAATAATGCAAAAACAATTCCTAGAAATCTCAATCATTATCATAGTCACTGATCTACCCCACAATTCTTCACTCAGTTTTAGGCATTGTGGGGAAGCCAGGTAAGTCTAATTGCTGCATTGAATATTAATTTTAATTAAGATAATGATTAATTATTTTCCAACAGTATTTATAGAAAGTTGATTTGCCATTTTTGTGTGTTCTCAGCATTGCCAAAATTAGATGTAAGTACAGCATCTGGAATGCTGGACTTTATTTTTTATTCAATTTTATATTGGTTTTTATTAAATTTAATACATTTATTTTCAACTAAAATTTACCTGTGTTAATTCGAAAAGGTGCCCTTTTCAAGGAAGCCGAATTTAGATAGGTTTTTATATAGTATAGATTTATTGAACTGAACCTTGTATTCATAATATTTTGATAATTTTGAAGGTAGCTAGACCATGGATCAAATTTGAATACAGTCACTCCTGCTTGAGGATCAAATTTGAATACAGTCACTCCTGCTTGAGGATCAAATTTGGTAGTCTTATGCCACATATCTGTAACTTGATTCATGTCTTCACAGCCTTTTCATTGGTTTGTTGTTGAGCTTCATAGAGGGTCAAATGCATTGGGCTGATTTGGGGTGGTGGCTCTGATTGAGGGGCTGATTGGGGGTGGTGGCGGTGCTCATTAAGTGAGGGGGTGGTAGGTCGCAAAATATGGTATGAAGTGGTTTTTAACTACTTGAACGTGATGATGGGGACTACTTGAACGTGATGATGGGGGAACAAGCTTTTGTGGGTGGGGGTGTGCACACCAACTAGGTACGCCACTGTGTAGTATTACTGTAAAGTGGGAGGACTCGTGAAACTTTTATCATAGAGCAGCCATCTTTTGGTTAAAGTTTAGACTGCACTCCAGTATTCCTATGGCATAACATTCATCCTTGATTTCATATTTTAAGTGCTTACATTAAACTGTTCACTCTAGTGCTGGGTTTTGTAGGCCTATTGAAACATTCATCACAGAATGGCCATTTTAACTTATCTGAAGGTCATTATCCTGCTTCGTACTAATTGGATCAAATGCATTATATTATATTTCGCATGATTTGAATTAGAACAGGTTGGTCCTTACTCGGAATTAAAGACGGTGTCCTATATTATGAATAAAGTATTCATTCAAACATCAGTCTAATATAGAATGTACAATATAATCATCATGAATGCTTGCTCCTGTATTTCCATTACAATTTATACACTGACATTGCAGAGTATTTACTGATGGGTTAGGTTCGAGTGTTTGGTGCAACTTTTGTTTGGAATTTTCAGCTCTATTCATGTGACTGATAATGACAGTTAAGTTTTTTGTCAGGTTGTCATATATTTCAATTCTGTGAGTGACTTGTAATCTGACAGGATAAAAGCAATTCTGTGATGCTCTATGAACTAAATCTTGTTATGAGGCTTAGGGATTGCAGTAAAAAGGATTTGAACCCAGGACCCTGAGATCAAGCATCTTAACCTGTGAGCTACATTTATGTTTTATTGGTCACCAAATCTAAGAATTTCATATCTTTTAAATCCCATTTATTCGGCATTACATTAAAATTTACAGAAGTACAAAAATATATCAAAATACAAAAATACAATAGAGAAAAATGTCATAAAAATTAATAAAAACCACAAATTCAAAAAAACAAACAAAAAGTTATAAAAATCATCAATAATAAATTTGAGTTACCTTGAACATCATATACCACTTTAAAAAAATTGAGGTTTCAGTATTGTTTAATATTTTAATTTTTCTTGCACTGATTTTTCAGATGGTCCAAATAGCTTCTGTAAAGTTTGTTGGTTGTGTTTAATTCTCTTGGCGTGGAAACAGACCAGCAGTTGTTTAGTGTTGGCTCATGAATAATTCATTGGCGAAAAGTATTATATTACTGTAAGACATTTGTTGTAAATGTAAAAAGGATGACAACAGGGATGGTAACACTGATTGGATGTGTGCTGTATTGGTAGACAGTAATGTGGGTTGGTTTACAAAACAATCTATGAAGCATGGAAATGCACCTATTTATGCTGTAGAGTATACACATTTTGTTATGGTCTTAATGGCTACACATGTTTAACAGGTAATTGTTTTGTATACAACAGGAGATCAATTTGGGGAGAAAAACACTTTGTCGGGTAGAAAAAAAAAATATATGTAGTTTTTACATACTATATTAGTAGATTCTAAAATTGATTAAATAATCCTTTGATAGCCCTAAATTATCATAGTTTCTAGCAGCCACATCCCTGGATCACTTCTGAGAGAGTCCACCCTTATTTATGGAAGTGTATGAATATTAGTCTGAGAAACACAAATTTCTATTACACACATTTGTTTCTAAATTGAAATTAATTATTGTTGAGATTGGAAAATGAGAGTTAAATACAGGCTGTGACTATTCAAATCAAATATTAAAATGATTTTTGCTGTCAAATCTAAATTGGGGGGGGGGGAGCCCTCTTAAAAGTTGAAATCAGCTGTTGTAGAAATAACACCCTCATAAGGATGTCTGTGGATCCATTGCTGCCTTGTGATGGATACTGTATGTGTTTAATAATGCTACTTACCTTTGGAATGGTTGAAATACAAATAGCCCCTTGTAAATTTTTAATTTATTTTACTGCCATTTTGATAATAAATTTTATGTACTGCCTTTTGTGGAAAATTTTATTTTTAAGAGATTTCAGTATTTAAAGTGTTGTTTGAACCTGTTCCCTGTTTGATATAGTGGAGAAATAAATAGAAATATTAAAATGTCAGGTATTATAGAATTTTTTACCCATATCTAATTTTTGCCTATATTTATATAAAGAATAAACTTATTTACATTTTTTCTGTTCTTTGAAACATTGGTATAGAAATTGAAATTTTTATTATCTTCACTGTATTATTTTAAAATAAATGCAATTAATCTAAATGAATTAAATTTATTAATTTTTTTTTTACTTAGAAAGTTTATTCATCTGGGAATAAAATTGTGAATTTTAAAAAATGAATTTGTTGGGCAAAGTTTTAAAATAAATAATGTGAGCGGTCCTTTCAAGTTGCCTTGGTTTCATCCTGCATCCAACGTGGCTTGGATTTTTTTAATATATAAAGTTAATAAATAATATAAATTGCCTTCAATTATTGTACATCTTGATTTTGAGCTTAAATATTATATTTAAACAACTGTTTAAATTGTTACCACACTTAAAATGTGATCCGTTTCTCATCATTTTTAAGAGAATGCTAAACACTGAAAACCAAATGTCATGATGTGTTATTCACGACAATAAATTTGAATCTGAATCTGGGATGCCCTACCTCCCAAAAGAGTGCGTAATGAAATGATGAATGTTGTCATTTTGAGATAATTTTTTTGTCATGTTCATAAAAAGATCACGTACACTGTTTACCCTTCCCTGCCCCAGTGTTTTTTATTTTTCAACTTAACCAAAATGCAAAAAGGTTTAAAATCACTAATGAAGATGTTTCATTCTTATAATGTTAACAGTGACTTGCTTTGTCTCTGTAGTTTCTAGATACAAGCATTTGAAAATATACTATTTATGATGAGCTAAAAAACAAAATTTAGAATTCAGATGGCTTACTTTTTATATTTAAGTAAGTTGTTAACTTTCATTTAACCATAAATTGGAGGGTAGACAGTTAATCACTGGGAGTTAACCACTTGTTTTTAATAGCTTCTTAGATGAGCTCAACATTTTTATTGAAATTTTAAGGTTTTTCATATTACAGTGGTGTATTTTTAGTTTATGGTGGTGTTTTAAACCCATTTTGTTTTTGTTATAAATAACATGGTATTTTCAAACCAACCAAAATAATGCTAAAGGTTTTAAAACAAAATGAATAACTACTCAAGTAGTAATCATGCCACTTTTATAATGAAATAATTGTTTAAATGTTAAATGTTGTTTTCTACCTTTTTATATATTATTGGATTTAGGCCTTTATTTTTTTGTGTGTTTTGACAGGCATGTTCAGGTATAGGGATTTTTGGGAACGACTTATTGTAACCATGGAGAGATTAATCCTTCCATGCTGTAACCCAATTGTCTTTTCCACGTCCCTTTCTTACTTTTCTTTTTTTAAATTAGCACTTAGTTGTAAAACAGGGTTAGCAAAAAACTTAATAGTTGAAAACAAAGGGTAAAGAAAAATTATTATTAAGTAGACTAGCAAGTTCACCAAAGGACCTATTTCTGTTTTATCAGCCGTGTTCCAGAGTATTAAGAATATGAATTTTCGGGTGAAAAAATATTTTTTTTTAAATTTTAAATCAAGTTTTCGTCCATGTTTTTTTAATCCTGCAATATGATCAAGTATAAAATGTAAATCATTTAAGCTTAATTCTTATACATGTAAACATCCCTAGTATTCCATGGCAATATTTGATTGTGTTTGGTAATAATACATTATCCCACTTTATAAAAATTTGTTTTGGATACATGTGTGCAACATATTTTGTTTAATGATTCTGTATTTTGTAAAAAGAATGTCAATCATAGTGTTCATATGTTCTGAAATGGACAATTAATGTAAATAAGTAATTAACTTCTATAGTTGACAACATTGTGTTTGTTACCCTCTGTAATTAATTTGAAATGAAGATTGAATAATTGTTGCATTATTATTATTATCATCATCCCAGACATGTAGAAGACAAAAGCAACAGTAATTCAGGTTGATGATTCAAAAGTTACCATATATTATGTATTCGTTTTTATGACCATAGAAGTACAGTCATTTTATTTTTATTTTATTTCAAAAACAATTTTTATGTTTGGAATATTTTGTTTGTTGCACTCTATGCATCTTCATTCCATTATTATTACCTTTATTTAAAACATATTTTAGTTACATATGTATATTTCATGTTTATTTCTATGTTGATTCTTATACCCGATTCACACGTGGCTGTATGTAACACAGGATGATTTCATTAATAGGAAGCTTTCGATCTGCACGACGATCTGACACTAGAACAGATTCACTCATGTGTGGCGTTCCAGGCAACGAGAACAATTTAATGTTCTCTCGTGCGCAGTGATGTCATTGCGTTCTACGTCCTACTGCGCCGTGCAATCAAAAGCTTCCTAATGTCTCGGAAAGTCCTTGTAATATTTGGAATGCGTTCTGTGTAACGTTTTGTCTCATGAATCTGGTTAGCTAATAAATAGGCTAAAAATCATTTCAACATGTAATCTTGATTTCAGAACAATTCATAAAAACTAGTTTATTTAATCAACAAATTCCATACAAGCATATTTAATTTTTCCTTTATCATAAACATTGTTATATAAAGTGTGTTTTTATGTACAGTATCTTAAGTTCAAACTGAAAAAGTCATGAATAGAGAATTGCATGCGTTAGTGGTAATTAGAGCAGTAGTTCAAATAAAACTGTGCTAGTCGTAGGAAATAGTTACCAAATTTGTAGTTATAGGTTATGTTTTGTGTTATTTATTTTATAAATAATTATGAATTATTTTATATTGTGTTTTATTGTCATTCTGTTCTCTGTGGTAATATTTGCAATACGTGAGATCTGGTAAAGTACTACCCAACAACCCCACCCATGGGTGGGTTGGTATGGCAGCGCACAAGTGGTATGGGGTGCTGGTTGAAAATAAAGAAGCAAATAAGGATAACAAATTTAGGAAAAATGTAGGGGTGTGGGTGGGGTGGAATAAAAAGAAAAACTAGAGATAGTATGTTCAATAGAACATGAACCCAGTTTTTAACCTCAACATGTGTACACCCCATGTTTGGTAGGAGTCTGTCTAATGCAATTGGTCCAATCGTTAGTCACTAGCAATATTTGATAATTTTCACTATAGTGACCCTTGTGACTTTTGACCTATAGGTGAAGAGTATTTTTTCATGTTTAGAAGGTCCTAAGGATCATTCCTGGTAAATTCAATGCACCCACGGATATAAAGGGCCAAAGTGATTCATGAGGCTATAAAAGCCTAGCCCATACATATTCACAATAAATTGGCCTGGTTATATAACCTTTAAAAACACATTATAAAGGTAGTGGTCTACAAAATTAATTACTATTAATTACTTACAAGATGTTGTAAAATCCTAAATTTGATGTTTTTGTGTTCCTATAATTAATATTATGACTCATCAGTTAAAACCAGTTGTAGCCTATAATGGAATGTTGTACAATTTTAGGACACTACACATGTCTCTTATGGGACATTCACCAGTTGACGTTTTCCTGCAAAAACGGCTGTGATTTACAGCATCAATCGGAATCGCTTTATTTTGGTGACAGATTATATTTTTGCTTTGATTGAACTGTACTACTACTACATTGACCCTGCTGACAGATCAAATTTTTAGCATAATACAGTACTACTATGTGTTTAGACAAAGAATATAGGTGAGGTTTTATGTACAGGTCTACACTACCATCACTTAACTTTGCAATTATGTACCCAAGGATATAAAGGGCCAAAATGATTCATGATTCAATTGTTTGTCATTAGTAACATTTTTAACCTTTGACCTATAAACTTTGACATATGGGGTGAAGAGTATTTTTTCGTGTTTAGAAGGTCCTAAGGATCATTCTTGGTAAATTTGAGCTCAATTGGGCTATTTTAAAAATTTAACCCAATGACCCCTATGTGACCCCTGATCCTAGACTTGGGTGTAGGAGGTGTTGCCGGTTCCTAATGACAAAATTTGATTGAATTTGGTCCAATGGTTTGCCATTAGTAGCATTTGGAAATGTTACTAGAGAGAACAAAAGAATAACCCTTTAATGACCTTTGACCGTAAATCGCTGAACACCATAAGACCCTACATTATGCCAATACATATGTGCCCAGGACAAGACTGTGCTATGATATTTGTGACAAAGAAAATTTTTTTGAAAATTTTTTACCCTAATGACCCCTATGTGACCATTGACCCCAAGCAGTGAACACCCCATGCATGAAAGGCGTCACCTATTATACTGACCAGGTTTGGTTGAAATCGGCACAACCGTTTGGCACTAGTAGCGTTTTGAAATGTTGCCAGAAAAAAGATAAAAATTACCCCTTAATGACCTTTGACCCCTTATCCCTGAACACCCTATAGACCCTGCCTTATGCCAATGTATATGTGCAAAGGACAAGACTGCTACGTAATTTGTGAGGCAAGTAGTCTTTTATACGATTGGTTTTTTGACCCATGCCCCTTATGTGACCTTTGACCCCAAGTTGTGAACAACACACAAATGGGAGGTGGCACCGGTCCTACTGACCAAGTTTTAATTAAATCGGTCCAGTAGTTTGCCACTAGTAGCCTTTTAAAATGTTGCCAGAAAGAAAGAAGAAACTGCTCGGAAACAGAACCCAGTCAGCATGCTGCTGACTGGGTAAAGAAAGAAGAAACTGCTCAGAAACAGAACCTGGTCAGCATGCTGGGTAATTCAGCATCCAGCTTATGGAACTGATGTTACCTGATTTGCCCATATCTGGATATGGTAGGCATGTCTATTTTATGTGACATGATATCATGCCCATATTTATTTATTTATGGATGTCACGCCCTTATATAGGCAGTCCACACACATTTGCCACATAAAACTTTTGTCATTTTAAAGGCACACAGACAACTAACATTAGCTGCTAGTCAGTGCCGTAGCCAGGATTTTCAGGATTTTCAGAATTTTCAAACAGTGCGGGACAATATCTGGTTGGACCCACTGTACGCCTAAATACAAATAATGTGGACCCATTTTCTTAAAAGTTTACCCATTCTACGCAAAAATATGAAGAATATGGACCCATTTATTTAAAATTTTACCCACTTTAAGCTAAATATGAGAAATCTGGACCCATTTTTCAAAAGTGGACACATTTTATGCATAAAACTGCATAATTTGGACCCATTTTTTTAAAATGTGGGCCCATTCTTTGTGAATTGTGTGGGACTTTTCCAATAGCTGCCTACGGCATTGCTGCCAGTCCTCTCTCCACTTTAATGGAAAATCTTAAAATTCTAACAATAATGTGATTGTTATTCGGATCTGAATGTATAGATTACATTTCATTATGAATTAGCATTAACTGTTGTTCAGTACTACTAGAAATGGCAGAGATAATTTACCTAATTCTCAAATTATCTGTTTCTTAAATTCTCATGGTACTATTTAAAAACTTTTAAGATGGGCATTAATTACAGCATCAGCTCTGTGCTTATATTGCGTGTATATATATATATATAGTGCTTATATTGTGCTTATAGTACAAATACAACACTTAATGACATGAGGCTAATTCATTCCAAATATTTATTCAACCGATTTCTCAAGGAATGTAAATAAGCTTATACATTATCAGCATCTACACGACACCAGCGACAACTGACATTAACATCTCACTACACTCGTATCTGCGAGATCAATCTTGCTCATTGCAAGTCAAACACTGTACGGTACATGCAGTACTGTACTCGCCTATGGTTCTGGTGGTGGAACAAGTCTTCTTGGTTAAGGATTATAAACCGTGGGCCCAGTGAAAACAATGGCGCGTGTGCACTATGAAAAACTCAGTACATCTCTCGAGATGAGTGGGGGTTACCCTGGTGTACTGGTACATACAGCCCCTGTTGTGGACAGATGAGAGATAGCTGGTACCAGTTTACTGGGTAGCTTAGACACAAAGATACTCTTTAGGAGAGAAGATAGTTACTGTGCTTTGAGACCAGTATAAAAGTGCTATATAAATCCAACCACATTACAAACGGCTTTATAAACCATATATTCTGTATGTTGTGGCTTCCATCTATTGGGAGGGTGTTATTTCCTTTTTCTCTGGGACTCTGACCAGATACCTCAGCTGACCCTTGGTTTTGACCCCCTGTTGACAAATTACTAGGGCCACCAAGTATGCACGTGGCTGTACTAATTATTATAATACAAATACGTATATGAAGAATGAACTTTATTGCAATATCTTAATAAAATTCAACAGAAAATTTGATGACTTTATCTCCAATTAATCTGTATCTGTAAACTTTGGCTATGTTCTCACACGGCAGCTAAAGGTAAGCAGCATCCGGATCTTGCTAACCGTTAGCTGCCGTGCGTCCATACGAGAAAATCCCGATCCGGATACCAAGAATATGATGATCGAATCACTGGCCAATAAGAAACTGGAAATTGTAAACGCATACGTGTGATTGGTTGATGATAGAAACGCGCTTACTTGCTAACTGATAGCGCTTGCTAACCGTTAGCGCTAACTGATCAGGCGTTCTCACACAGGTGCTACCGGTTAGTGCTAACGGTTACAGTAGCTCCCGATCCGGATACTACTGTAGGTCTCTCGTGAGAACCAGTCTACTATCTATTTCAAGAATATTCTGTGAGGGTGGTCCATCCAGCCAGGGCTGATAAATTGGGACCCTCAGTACATACAATTAAAGGCAATCAGTATACAATACAAAATCAAGACAAAAAAATATATTTAAATAATCAAATGTTAATAAACCTGTATTCTATCATTATCATTACTAGGCTACTTTTTTTGTATTACTTTTTCAATACTAGATATACTGTAAGCTAAAAGAGAAGATGAATAGCACTGGTTGTAGATGTGTTTGATGTATATATATACGGCTATCTTGATTTATATTAATATATATATTACATATAT
>NW_022752980.1:1630907-1633693 GCF_011630105.1 Anneissia japonica
TATATATATATATATATATATAAATTAGGTTTTCTGCATAGCACCATGAACACAATGTAAACAAATACAGTACTGTATACCTGTTATATATATATAAATATATACTTTAGCTACCTTCCCGGCATATCAACATACGGGTCTATTCATCACTAATATTATGTTCATTTATTGTCATGAATTTTTTGTCTTCAGGTCACAAAAGTTACTTTACAGTACACCTGATCCTGGTGAAGCCAAAGAGCCTCATTAGCTGGAACTGAAGCCATAGTTACTAACCGTCTTGCATCGTGCGGGACGGTCCTGTATTTCAAAGTGATTTTGGATGAAACACGCATTTTGCAGAAACACATGCATGATCATAAATTTGTCCCACATTTAGCACAAGTCTATGCGTGATAATGATCTTATCAGGAATTCTGGGGAAAATGTATTTTTAAAAAAAAGTTGGTCTTATAATACAAATCCATAGGAACAGTCATGCAACAGCTTGAGTCATTAAAAAGCTTTTGTTTATCTCGTTCGAGAATCAATTCACCGAGAAAATTTTTCCATACCAAAACAACAGCCAACCACACACTTCATTGTCACAACCAACTGTTGATTATGTGACTGGAACCCAGGCCCCCACCGGGGTTCTGCCCTGGAAAACGGGGATCCGGCGGCCTCCCCACCCCCATTCAGTCATGCATTTCAAATCTCTCAGGTTGGTAACTACGTGAAGCTGACAAGTTTTCAATCAAGTTGTTGTAGTCGACAGATCCTCATGGTTAAAATATTATCCCACTTGGCTTCTTTTGAATATTATATGTCTCAATTAAATGGCTTCTCTCATCATCACTGTTTTTCTGTGTCGGGCTGCGAACGGAATAATAATTCTCATTTCCACTATGGTGCCAGCGCGTGTCTTTTCATGAATCCAGACAACCACCCTTCGCTTGCCTTAAATTCTTTAGGATCGCCTGCGCCCTCTTGGTCATGAATGTCTTTCCAGATCATTTCTGCTTTTTGAGCGATTGTCCTTCTTGAAACTCTAGTACCTTTTCTTCTCATGTCATCCACCCAAAATACTAAATTTTCATCCAGCCGTTCACTAAGAAGCTTTCTACCGGCGCCAGCCATTCGTTTCCTGTTTCCCGATACAACTTCCAAATCAGGCTTTTGTTTACACCATTCACGAATTTGCTTTCGATCTACCTTGTACTTTCTGGCCGCTTGCGTTTTGTTATTTTTTTCGGCATACTCAATTGCTTCCAACTTAAAACTCGCAGAGTAGCTTTTCTTTACTTTTCCCTTCCCACTAGTTCTAGCAGTAGTAGCCCTAGTCGTAGTATCATGGGCTTGTAACGTTGTAGGGCTCTCCTCACTCATTTCGACGTTCGTGCTAAAGTTCATGCTAAAGCAACATCTCAACGATAGTGCTTGTTGAGTACGTGAAACGACGAAAAAAACCTGGTTTTCCTCACGCAGATTTACAGGCTTCTTACCTTCTACGTTTAGCGTGGTTTAGGTCTAGTATTGTTCTGCATCCTCCCCCGGTCACTGGTTAATTACCATATCAATGCATTAGGGGTTTCAGAGCATGCAGCCTAGGGCGCTAATTAGAATCAGAAGCTTCTCGGGTGGGCGTTTAATGCAAAGGCCATGGACGCTAGTGGGCGCTAATTAAAAACGCTCGATGTTTTTCAGTATTATACGTCTCCATATGATTTCATTCCATTTATTTTTAAACACAAGTACATTTAGTTTCAATAGTGTGCATGTTATTTTCTAAGTCTATATTGGCTTATGAACTTGTTTATTCATTCATTCATTTATATATATAGGTGGATGATAAGACTGTGTCACCATGTATTTCACCGAATACCGATAGACTTTCGATCAATATCCTAAAATCATATAACATAATTATGTTATTCATTCATCAATTCACTCACCACTTGTTTATTCATTTATTTATTCATTTATTCTTTCTTTCGTTCCTTCGTTCGTTCCTTCGTTTATTCGTACATTCATTCATTCACCAAAGTCATCATCAATATTTTATTGTAATTAAAATAAATAATTAAAATATTGTACATTACCATTACGTCACGAATAAGCCTTTACAAATACATGTACAATAAAAAGTGAAAGAAAAAACAATGTTTTTACTAAAAGAAAATTCGCCTAAAACTGTTATCTTGTAATTTTTTGCATTATTTCGGTAAATGTTATATCCATGTTTTTACTTAATAGTTTTAGTTATATCTAATTTATTTAATATTGCACAACGGTGATACAATGCACAAACGATGATTCATTGTGTACTGAACTTAATACCACACCTTTCTTAGTGTAGTTCCTTTGGGTGTAGTTTCTAAGAAAGCATGCTTAGTGTTATACCGGTTAACTATAATATGGAGTAGGACATTATCAAATAGACAGTGAAGGGTCATCATTATATTGCCTTTTTTTACACACTACTACTGTTGTATATGTTATTATTATTATTATTATTATTATTATTGATAATAATAATCATAGTATTATTATTATTATTATTATTATTATTAGTTTTCTCAAGGCAGCGAGATAGAGCTATAAATCAATAAATGAATGAATAAATAAATAGATGAATAAATAAATAAATAAACAAATAAACAGATTTCCTTGATCCTTTCAAACTAAATAAACATACCAACAAAATGAGCATCCTCGATTAAACAACCGTAAAACTCATCATACTGTAGGATGATAAAGTCATGTAGTTTTTACCATGGCGATATTATTATTATGCAGCGTTCTTG
>NW_022752980.1:1633713-1661850 GCF_011630105.1 Anneissia japonica
TCGATAAATTAAGACCAATATCTCTAACTCTAACTTCCACGTTTGCAAAAATTGCAGAGCGTAGAGTTTCAACATTTATAATCAACATCATTAAACCGCATATTGATCCATCGTCAATACGGAAATCAAAAAGGGGTGTCTAATACCCATTGCCTGGTTGATATTTATCATAAACTAATCTCACAAACCGGATTCTATTAAAGTACACTCGCTTTACTATTGATCATAACATAGCTTTTAATAGCCTTCTTAACATGGATGTTTGTCCATCAATCATGCAATAGGTCGTTGACTGCCTGACTAACAGAAGGCAGAGGGTTAAATATATGAACTCTTTGTATAAATGGGAAACACTTACAGGAGGTGTTCCTCAGGGAACAATTCTTGCTCCCATCATTTTCCTTTGCGTCATTGTGCTCTTCTGGAAGAGGAACTTGTGAACACCGGTATCCAAGCCTGGAAGTACGTTGACGATCTGACATAGTTATAAATAACCCAAGTTTCATCAAAAACACCTTGGATATGCTTCATCAGTGGTCAGAAACAAACAACCTAAATCCAACCAAGTGTCAGATAATAAGAGTATACTTTGGTCACAAAACACTTCCAGACCTGGATATCCGCCTATCTAACAACATGCTACCTGTTGTTAATGAGGTTGAACTACTAGGTGTCATACACACGACACACTACCTGTTCTGTCATACAAAACCATGTTTGTAAGGAACAAACCATGTTTTGTAATATACGAAAGTTATTCTGTCTTTACAAAACATGTTTTGTAAAAGACAAAACCATGTTTGTCTGTACAAAACATGTTTCGTAATAGACAAAATCATGTTTGTCTGTACAAAAACCATGTTTGTCTGTACCACGGAGTAAATTCCTCCATGTCTGTACAAAACTGTTTTGTAAACACAAAACGATTATGACATCACATGTTCCTATTCGACACTGGTATTACTGTATCATTTACCTATTTATATACCATCATTATCAGACTACTACTACTGTAGAGACCCTATACTTAGTTACCACATTGCATACTTAATATGTACGTTCCTTTAAAATGAAATCCACAAACGAAATAAAAGACACAAAAAAAAGATCTTGTATACTGTACATTTATTCAATACTTTCGAAACTTTACATTTTATGAAGATTTGGATCTTTTTCAAAAGTATAACTATATAAATACCAATTGATTGCAATACATCGTAGTGTCATAGACATGATAGTTGTACTTGAATACAAATATATCTTTCCCCATCAGTGGCACAAATATAATGAAATTATAAATATACCATCTGTCTTAAAAATCAGGAAAACCACCAAAATTCAATTCAAAAATATATAGCTAATTTTAAAACAGCAAATAATTTATTGACGGCCAGTGGAACTGATCAATCCAAATAAGTTTTCACTGATTTATAGACCACATACCTTTTACTACAAAAATATGATTGATTTCCAGCCAATTAATTTTTCCATGCAAAAGAATATAAAGATATTACGAATTGTGAGTTTGCGTCAGGAAAATATAATAGGAGTGATATTTTGCCCTGTTATCCCCAAATACTAGTGAAAAAAAGTGAAGAAAAATAAAGAGGTCTAGTGGTTAAGACATCAGACTAGATATCTGGAGGTTGTGGGTTCGTTCCCACCTGAATCACTTGTAAATATTTTTCACTAGTATTTGGGGACATACTGAGTAACACCTCAGGTAGGGCAAAATATCACTCCTATAATATAGAGTTTTATTTATTTGCCTGCCAATTGGTGATGAGATATTTGATCATTCTGATTTTCAAAAGAAGGCAAACAATTTAGCCAAATTTTAATAATATACTGGACTAAGTAATTAAAACAGTTAATTGTATTTTAAAAGTTTTTATACTATCACAGCTAGACGTAATACCTAACACTTTCTGTAGTGAATAACATTACATAAAACCCAACTTATCATTATCATCGTTTTATGAAATTCAATTTGGTGTGCAAGAGAGAAGCCACAAATTTGTTTCTAGCTAGTTACTATTGTAAAAGAATGCATATAAAATACAGAAAAGATTCCATTCAATGCTGAAGCCAGTGGTAGTTTTTTGTATATATTGCTAAATTTGTTCTAACTATTCTCATAAAAAGTTTCTTAAGTACACAAACTGATATCATATATGACATATTTACATTATTTGTTCTTTACAATAATTCACTTTGATCATTTTCTTTGTTCATTACGGAATTTGAATATATTGATCCAAAATATTGGGGGAAAGGCTGATGGGGTGGTAAAGTAGAGGGGAATGATGATTAAGTGAGAGGGTACAAGCTGTCAAAAAAAGGTGATATGAGGTGTTTTTTTAATTCAGCATATATTTTTTTGCTCTGCAAATTACGCAGTGGGTGTGGGGGAACTTTTTTTGGAGGGGCATATACCCTAATACACTTACATAGATATGCTGCTGCCTTGCCTTCATCAGAATGCGTAGGACATTAACCCAATCCTCATTTGGAAAATTAAAAATATATTGACAATTTAATTTTAGATTCTGAAGTCCATTAAAATGTTCTTCAACACAAGAAAAGAATGGCTGGTTAAATTACTTTTTAGTTAATGCCAATGCATTACATATTAATCAAACTTATTATTTTAATTTGTCAGTCAATCAATTAATAATCTATCAGAATCACAGTTATGCTTCTGTTATCTAGAGTCTTGATCTAAAGATCATTTTTATGAATATTAATATTTATTATTTTGTTAACAGTTCCTTCTGGTCTTAATACATATTTTTTAAATTAAATATTTACAAATCATTAAATTATATTTTAAATATATAATATTTATATATAAAATAATATATATTTTTATACATTTAAGGAATAAGTATTTATATTTCTATACTTAAAATTAAATCTGAAAGCAATATTTAACTCATTTCAATTAATTGTGTATTTGTTTATTCCACTTACAATATAACCATATACATGTTAGGCCTAGTAGTTAAACTACATTTAGTTTATTATTGCACAAACATAAAAGTATTAATTATAAATGTATATTTTGATTTAATTAGCATACCTTTAAAAAGGAACTCAAATAATTGACATTTCAAAAATGCATGTCTACAAAATACTGATTTTACTGACAAAACAACACTTTTGATTGGAATGATTAGAAAACTTTAAAATATGAAAATACTGTTTACATTTACTATTCAATATGAAACTTTTCAAGATAGGTGTTTAATGTATATTTAAATGCAGGTAGTACATATTTAATGACATATTAAACTATTTATATAAATTTGCTTTGGAAATCTTTTATGAAATACTGAATAAGTATATTTAAAACAGTAATAAATGATAACAAGCAATAATCAAAACAAATAAACAAAAAATATAAATTAAAATAAGACATACAAAAAAATAAATAAAAATAGCATAATTAAATTTGTTTTGGTGTACAATATTACATACAAGAATTATAATTAAACACTTGATTTGAACACAAATATCAAGGTATGTCATATATAAATAAAGCTTAAAGAATGCTTAGGTTAAAATATGAACAAAAATAAATATATTTTGTGGAACATATACAAGCATGAATACCATAAAACTAGATATGCATGACTTCTATCTTGTGCAATATAAAAATAAAAATAGTATTATATATTTTATAAACAATAAATGACACTTCCACTTCATTGTTAATGTGTTGTTAACCTTTATCACCATGATCATTTTGTCACTATTCTTCATCATTGTCATCATAATAATAAATTGTATTTTTTACCTCAAGCCAGAAACAAAAGGAGAGCAGCGATGGATTTGAACTAGGTATCGTCATAATTCAAGGCACAAACATACCAGATTAACCAACTGAACTACAGTATGCTGTTCCACATCATATTCTACTATCACTCATAAATGTGATATAATTGTTACATTGGCTTGACTCTGAATTCCTAAAAAGGTTTTAAAATGTCAGCAATACCTCTTTGAGAGATTCAAAGAGATTATTTATAATACTAATAAAAAGTTCTTTGTTCATAAGGCATTTTTTAGGAAACATATTCAACTTAAACAACAGATTAAAGAAAGATTGCATAATTTATAAAATGCCCTGTGCCATAGAGCACTTTTAGGCATGTGATGTACCATAGGGACATCGCACAACAGGACGGTAGGCTGTGGAAGACGGCTTATCAGACCAAGCCCCACCTAATTTTAAACTGCGAAATCTCATTATTCTTCAAGCCCGGTTTCTTAAATTTCCAGGACATTCTTAGTTAATTTGTGATTTTAATGTTAATTAAGAAGTTTATAGTATACTGAATATTTTTTCAACATTATGTTTTGAAGGACTTTAAAGAACACCTACTGTTGACACTCCCTGACCTACTGTTAGCACACAAGCAAATGTCTTGTTAGGCATTGCACCATCAGGTACATTTAGGATTTCTATGCCAACTTAAGAGATTCAATCCAAAATGCTTTGATTTTAAATAATACTAAGGTGGGCACACTGAGTTGTACAACCATCGGCTGATGAATCCATCTCCGCTTTCTATAAATGCTTGCCGACAAGATCCGGTCTGCTAATTGTTGATGGCGAACTGACCGGATTGTCCTGTGGAGTCGGAGATATGCAATTGAAAAAGGGGTGGGCTTAGCCTGCTGACTAGCCATTGTCCACTACCTCTTGTTGTGTAAAGTCACTATTATCTGAACATTGAATACAGAGTACAGTAATTCATAATTTGTGAAATTTCTAATCAAGTTCTGTGCTTCTGATCAACTTTTACAACCTGGTATATAGTATAAGAACTGGTGGTGCATACGAGTGAGATCTCATCACTTTACAGCCAAACCTGGAATGATTGTTTAAATGCGAACCACCAAATATGGCAGCATAATATGACACCTTTGTATCTTCAAGCAGAAATTTTAGCCTATTATTTCGTAGGCTCTTAAACTTGCAACCAGTACATAGATGAACCATAATAACGTAAGAAAAGAACTCGACAAGTACTTTGTAAACGATTTTCCACCAAGTTCACCTCCAATAAACTGCAAAAGATGAAAACAAGTTGAAAATTAATGGTGGTTGAAAACAAAATACATTGATCAACCAATTAAGCAATGAATGAATGAATAAATTAATCCCCTAGTCATTCCTTCAGCCGGTTTGTTAAGAAAACCATTGTCATCTTTGTCATCATTATCTTTGTTAGTCATCATCACAATTGTCATAATGCACCATCATAATCGCCATCACCATCATCATCATTGCCATCACCATCATCATCATTGCCATCACCATCATCATCATTGCCATCACCATCATCATCATTGCCATCACCATCGTTATCATTGCCATCACCATCGTTATCATTAGCTTTGTTAGTCACCATAACCTTTGCCCTCATAGTTACAATTATCACCACCATTCCCATAACCAATTAATAGTATAGAGGCATTTTTTTGCAATGAAGTGTATAAAGTAGAGGTATATCATTATTGTTATCATCATTTCTGTCCTCATCATTGGATTTGTTATCACATAATTGTTCCGACTAAAAATACATAACTAAATCATGCAATTAATTGTCCAATTAATTTGGCAATCTATCAATATAGTGGAGTGGAGTTGAATAGCTTGGTGGTAAGATGCTTGCCTTCCAATCCCAGGGTCGTGGGTTCAATTCCTGTCCAAAACAACTCCACTCCCTAAACCTCATATTGAGATTTAGTTTGTGTAAATCATCATGTGTGTATGTTTGTCTTTTACAAGGGTTTGTCACCTACAAGTAGGACAGCGATATATATATATATATATATATATATACAAATATATATATATATTTATATATGTGCTATTGATAATCCTTGGAGGTAAATAAAAAAAATTAAATATAAATATAATTTACCTTCCGTCTGATGGCGAGTAAAATGAGGCAGACAATACCAACTGAGGTGAATAAGATGACAGCAAGATCTAGGCCTGTCGTACTGACTACAAAATCTTGGTTCTTCACTTGACAATAGATTGTCTTGATTACCCACGGCAACCCCAAGCCTAGAAACACATTGACGCTGTTGCTCCCTATTGGAAAAAGATAAATGACATATTCACATAAAAATATTTGAAAGAGTACAACATCCTATATCACTACAAAGACAATAAGACATTCAAGCCATTATAAAGCTCAAAACAGACACTTACGATTGGCCGTTGGCTCATAGGAGCCAACTATCAATTATGGTTTAGAGAAATTGCCCAACCTTACCTACGTAACAAATTTGTGTTTAACAACAACATTACTATTATTACTATTACTGTATATCATGTTCTTTAATTTAATTTTGTTTAATTAATATATCTTGCTTTGTATTAATTTTTAGTGATATATTGATTGTATTGTGAATATTTTTTATTGATCTGTGATCCACTTTTGAAACCAGTACTATGTTACTGAAAGTGTTATAATAAATTAATAAAGGCTTAAGTTTCAGCAATAGGTTTAGTTTTATAGGGCTTTTTTTCACTATCAAAACTCAAAGAGTTCAATCACCAAACACATAGAGGTTTTTTGCATGATGCACTATACAAATCCAATTATATTATTATTATTTAAATAATTTATAAATTTTTAATAAAAAAAAAAAATACTTTTCTCACAAATTAATGAAAATATAAATGATGATGTTCCCATTTTTTGCAAGGATGTTTATATTGCCTGGAAACCAATTGAAAATTTTTTTGTAATAACAAACCTGTAAACTAGCAAAAACCAGAGGTTTTTTAAAATATGTGTTAAAAGTATTTATTTTGTTATGGGTTTTCTAGAATTTACTATTATTTTAATAATTATTTTAGATATACTGCTGATTATTAAATGACAATGAAAATAATTTGCCAAAGTGGGATTAGTAATTTATCTAAGATCAAATTTCGAAAATCCATTAATCCTGACGGCTTTGACATTTCCATCAAAGTAATGAGCACACAGCTAAGCAAACTTAAACATGATGATACACTTCGTGCATCGATGTCATTAGTTTAATTACCAATAATAACAAGTCACTACAAGAGACATTTCAAAGCTTGATCTTCGCACTTGACTCAAATTTGTACATAAATTGAGTTTTAACCATTATACAACACTGAAGTGTGTTGATTGGATGATCAGAGATGAGTGGTTGGTAATGGTCACCTCGACAACAGCGCTCTTCCACCAACCTAATACCATGATTAACCACATCAGCGCCACAGGGGTGTTGTTCGTATTTAAGAATGTACAAATTTGTTTCAATGCCAAGGAAAGTTGGCAGCCCAAAGGCTTTGATAATGAAATGCTTACTTTAATATTATTATTTGGAACAACTATCTAGTAAATAGTTCTGTGGTTATATTATTTATTTATTTATGCATGAGAATATTACATCAGTAATTTTATAAAATCTATAAGGTTTTA
Organism: Anneissia japonica; assembly: GCF_011630105.1. NCBI lineage: Eukaryota > Metazoa > Echinodermata > Crinoidea > Comatulida > Comatulidae > Anneissia > Anneissia japonica. The sequence continues at coordinate 1,641,198 of NW_022752980.1, forward strand.
ACAGTATATTACTAATTTTTTACTAAGTTATTATCCTTTAATACCATGTCATTATTTTATATTTTTATACACTCTTTATATTTTCACTAGCTCTACATTCAACTTAATATACCTGTTATATTGCCAATAGCTGCATCTGCGTGTTTGTCTTGTAACGCTGCTGTCCGGCTTGCAAACGTATCCGGTACACTCGTTCCTAATGCGATTATGGTAATGCCTGCAACACTGGCTTTGATGTTCAATACGCAACCGATCAGAGTACCAAGCTAAAGAATATAAAGTATATAAAGGTAACAATATTTAGATTTACTGGAGACATTAATCACAATATTAACACTAATCATCATCATTATTTTAATTTTAACCACCATCAATACCAGGGCAGCAACAACATCATCACCATGATCATTTTAATAAATATTAAATCATCACCATCCATAATTTGAATAATCACACCATATTCATCCTCACCATCACCATTAGATAACAATTGAACAGAAAAATAAAATGCAATATTTTAATCGCTTACTGTACTTTGTATGTTTACTTAAGTAGACTACCTGGAATATTCTTTTACAAAATATTTTAACTACATTACTCTCATAAACAGGGGCATAACAACAAATTCTACCACGTAAAACCAAATAAAAAACAGTGTTTATCTTTTAAAAGTGGGCTCCTTTATTCTACTAACTATATAATAATAATAATATTGAATTAAAGGCAAGGTTTTAAGGCTTTCATGTCTTTTTTAATGGAATAATGGCAAATTGATACAAAGATCACATCACTCTATTCAGTAACATACAACATTATGCCATCCTTGCAATCCTTGCATGAATGCTGCCCTCAAGGTAATGAATGCAATATGTTAGTAACTTTGTCATTTGCCAAGAATGCAAATGGATAAAACATACCTCAAAACAAAATGCTGGTTTGCAATGTTATGTAGTGGTATGTGGTGTTATACACAGGGCCGGCAGAACGTCTTTCAAAGTGGGGAGCCCACTGGTAGGATGAATGGGAATATAAATCAGGGGGATCTGGGTTAAAATTTATAGGATGGGGAACAACATTTTTCCCAAAAACCCCAAAAAGGAAGTGAGGTCTGGGGAAAATTTTGATTCCTAGATGGCAGGAAATGAGCTTTTAATGAATTTTAAGTTGTTCAAAATTAAAGGTTTCCTCCCCCTCTTGAAAATGGTCAGGTAAACTTTCTCATTCTTATTACAGCAAATAGGCCTGTTATGTGTGTATACACACATAAAACAAATTGAGTAGTTGCATACGTACTATTTTTTCCATGAATTCTGGGGCGGATCCAGAGATGTTCAAAAGGGGGAACCGAAAGGGAGGCCGAAATTTGGGCCGATCGAGACAACAATGTCCTAGGGGGTCTGGGCATGCCCCCGAAAAATGTTTGTGTTCTAGACGCCCGAAAATAACATTTGAGGCGTTGTGGGCTATCATTTTTTCCCTTTTCTTTCTTTTTTTTTACCTCCCAAAAGGAAAGGGGGGGGGGGCCGGGCCACCCCCCCCCCCCCCCCCCTAAATCCGCCCCTGGAATTGATAAACCTCAAAGAGAAAGTGTGCTTGGATTCTCCCCCAGGAAAATGTTGATTTCTAAATGGCGGAATATGAGCTTTCCCACATACTAGTGTCTTTAAATTAATGACTTATAAGTTCTTGAAAATTAAAGGTTTTCCCCCTTTTGAAAACGGTCAGGTAAATTTTTCTCATTCTTATTACAGTAAATAGGCCTATTATGTATGTACCAATAGTAGGCCCTATACATACGTTGCACACATATTCTTTTTTCCATGAATCAATGAACCCCAAAAATAAAAGGTCAGAGGTCCTCCCCCTAGAAAGAAAAAATCAGTTCGCAGGTCTTGAAAATGTAGGTCTAGAATTCTATCTTTTATGATTTCTTTTGTTTTGCCCAAGGGAGGGCCCTGTACCCCCCACCTCCAGATCCGCCAAAGTGAATTGCAAGAAAATGTAACTCGGTCGGGGACTGGATAAACACTTTCTTTCCCCTCCCTCTCCTCCTTCTTCCTTTTCTTGTAATTTTTCTTCCCTCTTTCTTTTCTTGCATCATACAAAAATCTCTCTCACCCAATTCCGCTGGCCATGATACAGTGCTATGCACTGCTTTAAATGAGAACCCTTTAAATTGGCTGGTATGTTCATACTAAATTTTTCCTTTCATCATTAATAATAGGCAAGTATTTTGATTGTGAGTGATAACAGGAATAAGAAGCATTACTTGAAAACATTGGCATTAACTTGTTACCTGTTCAACAAGAGCTGTTAATACGCCAATAAGTACCAATGAAGTCCCAAATGCTGGCCATCCACCAAGCATACTCCTGAAAATATAATACAATAATAATTATGTAGCAATGTTTACAGCATAGAAGAAAGTATAACAGAATATTATTAAAAAATATAATATGAAGATCAGAAAAGAACTTCATCTGGTTCTAATTTCAAAATATAATGAAAAATTTCTTTTTTCGTTGAACCAAGTGAGAGAAAAAATACACTTAACAACTGAACATTTAGATCACAAACTTTTTCAACAAAGGAAAATCTCCAGTCTGACAGTCATAGAGTCACCGGAACGACGGCACTTGGTGGCTGTTGAGACATTACAAGGGGCTCATACAAACTTTCAAGCATTTACAATCAACTGTTATTCTAAGAAATACAATGTGGTTGGGCTCTTTGTAAATTCTTAATGAGCACTAGACGACACACGACTGTCAGGTTAATAATATGTTATCTTTCAGTCAGTGGAAAAAGATCATTGATTACCATCAAATCAGTAAGAGTAGGTACGTCTTTTTTTTTACTTGGTTCAAGAAGAAACCTTTAATAATAAAAATTATGAAGATGAGTACTGTAATTTATCCACCAACGATGAAGGTTAATGTGGAATCAATAGAGTATATCTTTTTCATTATTGGAGTTCTAAAAATAGATTTTTAGAAAACAGTTGATAACAATAAAATATCTAGCAATCACACTTAATGATCTGCTGTAACAACAAACAGATTAGTGCATGGGATATTAGGTATATTAGACGATAATTGCCAATTCTATCTAATAGATATCAATCAACAAATTCAAACAAAAAAATGTTACAATGGCCTAGAAAGTTAATGACAGAGGATTTCACAATGGCATAAGGAGTGTGAGCATTTTGAGGATTTTTGCAATGATGAGTTTTTCTTCAAGATAAATTTATTATTATTATTAATATATTTTTTTTTTTTTCAAATTCAACTTAAATTCAAATCCAAAAGCAGAATGCCTGCCTTTAAGAGAATGAAATCCATGAAACAATGACATACAAAACAAGTAACACAAATAAAAAAGTCATCATTATTATTATTATTATTTGAGCACATAGAGACCTCGTTTATGTGTGCTATATAAATCCATCTATTATTATTATTATTATTATTACCAATATCATTAATATTATTATCATTATTATCATCATTATCAGAATATCTGTAGTTGAATTGTCCTTACATAAATTACAAATTATCAATATCTTTATCATCATTAGACCTAACATCATTTCATTCTTTATCATTATCAATTATTATTGTCATTATCATCATTAGCATCATCATTATTATGACTTCTGCCATGGAGATTAAATAATGAGTATCATCATAAAAATTGGCAGAGCAGTACATGCTGGTCTAAGAAAGAGGTGATTAAATTTTGACTGGTTAATAATATATCATATTAAATTTATAAGAGGCAACGTTTGACATATTTAATATGGACCACAATACACTGTTCCTTTTTCTAGGTTACAACAGAAATTATGACAATGATTTTCATTTACATTAATCTATGGTTATGAATGGTTATCATCACTACGACAGGAGTTATTTCTTTGATTGTCATGTTATTGGCATTTTAAGCTGGTTTTCCACTAGGGGAATTTATTCGCGCGAATCAAAGCGTCGGTTCGCTTCCTGAGTTCTGATTGGTTGCGCATTTTTTCTCTAGCAAAAACTCCGATAGAAATGTGAATGTACATGCATGAGCCGCCGCTTTCCATTTGCGTGAATAAATTCGCCTAGTGGAAAACAGTCTTTATAACTTGATAAAATTGCTTACACTTTTCAGATTTTTCAGCAACAGGATTAAGTGTTGCAGTAATCATTGGGACATATTGACAAATATGAACATGTTCAGCAGAATGACTATCTGATAAATTTTGCACTCAAAATGTAAATACAGATTAAAAGGAAAAATAAATATATAATTTATACAAGCAGAAGGATTATAGAGTAAGATACAGAAAAGAGGTTAACACTAAATCATCTAGCAGAAGTAGAGTATAGTACTATATATATATATATATATATATAATCTAGGCCCTATATACAGTATGAACATTTGTTATAAATACTGGAAAAAACTTTAAAAAAAAAACCCGATTAGACTATAAAAAGATCCTACAAAATGATGAAATAACTAATGATGATAAGCATATCAAACCATGTTTTACAAACTGCTTTACTAAGATGAGTTGATTGATTGATGATTGATTGTTCTAAATGTTGGCTACATGACTTAGAATAATTTCATTAGGATTTGTTATTTTTCATTTATTCTTTTAAAACCATATTTATAGAGGGTCACCCTTCCAGCGTATCCTGGGAGGTCGGCTGATATCCAGGAGCCCTCTTAAATAAATGAAATAACACGATGTATCAGGGAAGTTTGATTACGAGGCTTAGGAGATGGAGATGTGTTTTGACCCTCGTAACAGTAGGTATACTTTTACTTGGTTTTACTACATGACAATGAGGGACTACACTTCAAGTACATATTCCTCAACATTATACTAAAGGGGATGATAAAAATCAGAACTTACCTTGGAGGAACAAATGCAAACAGAACTTTCCAGAAAAAAGAAATAAAATGAAGGAGGTAATCAATCATTGAGGGCGGTATAACATTCCCCTTCTCATCTTCATCGCCTCCAACTGTCATTGCACTGTATCAACATGAACAGAAACAAAAATTATAAACATTATTAATGATTATTTTTATATGATGCCAATGTACTGTTGCAAAATCAAATATTCCACAGGGGTACTCACTGATTCAATAATTATTCATTTTGATCTATAGATCATAATAATGTGGAGCACATTTATATGTTTAATTAATATTGTTATTAAATTCAAATTGGCTAGATTCATTTCTCAGTCCATTACATAGAAATCCAATTAGGCAACAGCTTACTATACAGGCAACATACTTGGGGAATAAGTTCAAATTTCCTTTTTGTAATCAGTTATAATGCAATATGGGAAAATGTTAACAATCTATGATAATTCAGGCCCACAAAAATGAAGAGGAATATGAAGTTAATTCGAATCACCAGACAGTTAATGTTATATTGGGACAAAAATGTGAATTAATCATAAACAACATGCTACCTCCTCAGCACCCCTGGGAGTATTTCTAGTTATGCGTGTAATCAGGACTACTAATTTCATTCCGAATCATTCACCTCCTACTAGGCACCTATTTATACTCTTGGGTGAAGAGAGGTATATGCAGATATTAGCCTGGTTCTCACGAGAGCCCTAGTATCCAGATCGGGAGCTAACCGTTAACACTAACCGTTAGCACCTGCGTGAGAACGCCCGATCTGTTAGCGCTAACCGTTAGCAGTATCCGAATACCGCTAACGGTTAGCAAGCGCTATCGGTTAGCAAGTTGAGCGTGTTTCTATCGTCAACCAATCACACATACGAGTTTACAATTTCCAGTTTCTTATTGGCCAGTGATTCGATCATCATATTTTTGGTATCCAGATCGGGATTTTCTCGGATGGACGCACAATAGCTATGGTTAGCAGGATCCAGATCCTGCTAACCGTTAGCAGCCGTGTGAGAACATAGCCAATGTGACGCAAGCACGAAGAGCATCGGTCTGGATCCCCGACCTTTCCAATTGAAACCCCAACACCTTACGTGCTGCGCCAATGCTTCTGTAAAATCTATATGGAAAGACCATAGAGGCGAGATAGAGTAGGAAAAGTGGAGGTATAGACACAATATTAGTGAATAAATGCGTTGACCTAAAAAGAACATGAAGAGAGGGAATAATGGTTGGAATTTTAAGAGCAGTGACCTAAAAAAATATTTAGAAAGGAGTGAGTGCAGAAACTTGACGGCAATGATCAAAGGACTGTAGGGAGTGCGAGTGAGAGCTATGCCATTAACAAGGTGGATATACCTAGGAGTATATGGTCATCTAGTGGGTGGTTACCTTCTACTGTGCTGCCGACAAGGCTGCAACACTTTTGGACCCAATGACCAGGGATAAAATAGAGCTTTGTAAGAGAAAGTAAAGGCACTATCAAAATGCTCACTAATATCTGGAAAAAGGGAGAAAACAGACTTTTAAATTTAGTGACATAATGCACAAGGTAAGCTTCAAAAACCATTTAATGCATGCGGTATACTGCTGACATCCCCAATGACTTACATGTCTGGCATACTCTTAGTTGGCTAAGATTGATTTTTACTTTAGAGCAAGTGCAAATAAATCACTTGGATTACACACACTGCTAATAATCATACACCCACGAATGACTCAAAAATCATGTTTATGCAACGTATTGCGATTGTTGCTATTTTTTTTTATTACTCTGCCAAATGAGATATTTTTCAGAAGATATTTTTTAATAAGCTTTTTTATTTTATTGATTAGTCTGTCATCTGAGCTTTTCAGAAAAATATGTTTACAGTCCTGTATAAAAATGTAAGTTTTTAATGTATTAATTTGTCAAACTAAGTTTTTAATGTGTTAGCTTGTCAAAATGTTAGTATGAATAAAAAGATAATTTTCAATAATCCTGTCTTCAAAATTAGTTTCTAGAAATTTAATATATTTGTGTTCTCCAAAATTTATTACAGACAATATTATTTTTACTATATTTAAAATAACCAATTAGTTGCAGAATAAAAGGTACCATTGAAAATTAATTTTGGTATTTGTTCAATGTAATCAATAATGCAAAGTAATAAATCTGGTAGCATTAAATACATGTTCTTATTAAAGCCTTTCTTGATAATTTGATTTCTGGGTAGTCCACTGTGCATATCTATAAATAGTAATTCACATAGCTTGAAGTGACTTAGTTCTGTGCTACACTTTACCTGTATATTTTTTTTGTATAGGACAATCAGTGTATGAAACGACCCCCAAGTCTTAAAAGGTTATTGGACGATTTTTGTATGTCGGGCGTATAAGAGCAACCCCCCACCCCCACCCTTTCACTGTCAGAATTCCTACTTTTTTGCTGCCCTTTATGGTCTTGATATTGCATCTAGCTGGCTAAACACAAAGCCAAATGTAGGGCTAATCTTTCAATTAATACCATTTTATGGGCTTTTAAATGTACATCAAAATCTTATTTCCCCGCATTTAAAATTACATTCATTCATACTAAAAGTTAGTAGCTTCCACACATAAGACGAATATGATTTAAAAATTTAAAAAATATGTGTTGTGCTCATAAGATTACCCCCTATTTTTTTTATCGTAATTTGCTATTTTAAGCCTCGTTTTATACGCGGGAATATACAATATTAGCCATGGTAATGTGTTATTACCACCATATATGGGCAAATCATAGGCATTGTCATATATAACATGTTAGTGCGGACTGTGCTTCACACATCTCATTATATTACTATCTACAGTATAACTATAAATCATTTAACAATGGTGAGTATACATATATTAACTTAATTAATTAGCTCATAAGTAATTGTAATAACTTTTTACTCAATAAATTTATCAATAGCATGGACGAGATGACAACAAAAAAAAGAAAAAGAACAAAAGGGCCAGAATGATTTATTGTTGTGATGAAATGGAAAATTTAATTTGATGGGAAGAGTAATGAACAGGTTAAATCGTGAAGTTGTAACAAAGTAGCAGAGATGACACACCAAGAAATGAAGTGCTGGCACTAATTGGGTCAGCACAGTGCGGCTTCAGAGCTGCTTCACATAAAACACTCTGGTAACTTTAAGCAAGATGGATGATAATGTGCTGAGTTTAATGGGTTGTGGTGCTCCACGTCTTGTGTGTTCGTAACGGTTCTTCACGTTTTCAATAACAGTGAAATGCGATAATGACAGAAGCAGTTGAGTCTCCACGTTAAAGTATTGCTATGCATTAGCAATGTTGCTTGTTTAAACGTGATACTCCACAAAACCTTGATGCTAATTTATTTATACCTGATGCAAGGAATCATAATATTAATTTCTTTTTAGTTTTAAATTATCACTTGTAAGTGATTAGTTTTTATGGAACTAAATAAGAATATGCTGACAGTTATAATGTAATGAAATAACAGAAAATTATAAAATAATTCAAAAATACATCAAAGGCATCAGGTAAGGCAGATTAAAATGAATTTCCAAATAAAAAAGGAAGTTTTCAAATTCATCCTCATGAAATTATATTTCAGTTAGTTCCATGAACTTTAACACAGTGTTTGAGCATGGATGCAAAATTATAATTCCATTATTCTTCATATTTGCTGTAAAGAATCTCAATTTTACATTTTATCTATTTACTGCAAAATAGACTACCTTATTTTAATTCAACTTGATTACTTTAGTTATTTTTTTTTTTTATCATTTATAATATTTTTAGTGATGTAATTTTAATATATTATTTTTTTTAAACTTTTTATATTATTTTAACTGGTTGCCATAGCTAAATATTTGATTTTAAACTTAGCTTGGCCTCCTTCCATACACTTTTTCTGTAATTTATTACTGTATTATTCTTTGTTACATCTTTTTACTATTTTTCATGTATGTTGTGTGAAGAAATTAACAAAACAAACAATATTTGAGGACTGTCGTCAAAAAGTAATGGGTAGGAAAATACAGTACCATCAAAAGGAAGTGGGTGATTTCTAAGATAAGGGGCCTCAAAAATATAATAATAATAATAATAATAACAATAATAATAATAATAACAATAATAATAATAAATATAATAATAATATATTATTAATAATCGCTGATGAATATAATAGTTATGAAAATTATCATCAAAATGTCGATGAAGTTAACAACCGATATTAATCTCAAGGACATTACGATGTCGATGAAGTTAATAACAATTACGTTATGATATGCAACATCATAATAACTATATTTTTTAGAATAAATGTAGAGAAAGAAGTCAAAACGAATGGTAAAGCTGAAAGGAAAGGAGACAGCCAGATTATAGTGAGACCCATATACATTTATAGGATGCTGAAACGAAGCCAAACAGAGATGGGAGAGTTTAATTGAGGTCTTATATATTCTTCTTTTCTAAAAATTGTACTTTGTTCTTTAATGTGCACATGTGCCATATTGCACCCAGGACCAATGGTTTAAGGGTCTCATTGCGAAAGACGGTGCGCTATTGAAACTTGCATTTCAGCCCTCTGCAAGCTGAAACACAAGGAGAGCAGGCCATAGAATTTGACTGGTACCAAAGGATCTACAGGGTTTAGTACACAGAGTGGCTACCACCAGTTTTAAGCAGACCGAGCTATGCTGCTCTTTGTGAATGAATGAAATACAGTATGTCTTATGGCTTCAGTTTGTTTGCTTTTTTTTATCTTATTCCTTTAGGCACATGGCCAAGGATTACCAAATGTGACTTAATCACTGTACTATTAGATAGGAAGCAGTCCCTTCACATGACAATCATATATATACACATGTACATCAATTAAGTCTCTTATAGAGTGGATTTTTTAGTATGTTCTTGACTTCTGGTACAATCAATAACTACTCTTTATTATAACATTGTTATTTTAATTCCCCATTAGAGATGATTACAAGTTCTATTTTCAAATCTTTCAGTAAAGTGTCTTTCTGATTGGCAGATTGGAAAGCACTCGTTCTTTCATATTTGTATACAAATATTTTACATGTTATTCTGACCTTCTGATTTGGCCCTTCCATGTTTCATCTTCACTATCCGTCATTAAATTAGCTACTCGGTCTGCAATTTCATCTATAAATAGAGTAATTTTTAAAAATGAGGTGATAGTTGATGATGGTAGCGGATATGATGTTAACAGAGAACAAGCTATTTTCAAATTAGTGGATGGATAGCGTGTTACAAATATTGTTGTGTTTGCATGTGGATAAACATGTCTTACCTCCATTAATGTTCGCCACAGCAGCTGGATGCTCTCCGAGCTTAGCTCCGAGGCTTAAATTCTTCATGTTGATTACAAAGTTTTTGTATGTCTACAAAATTGAAGATATATAATCAATACAAAAAAATAATTAGTAAAAAATGCTCATAAATCTACTTAGAGCAAGCAGGTGACAATTTTTTCAATTTGTATAAATAGTTTAATATTTAAAAGGCTTGCAAAAAGATCAGAGATGTTTTGAATAAATTGAGTAAGCAAGAAAAAAAAAATTCAAATTGTTTTCCTTTGAAGCCTGTCAAGAATTTTCTCTTTGTTATTTCTAAAGATAGACACACTCCATAATCTCTAAAAGACCTATACCCATGTTCACACAAAGACACTAAATTTTGACTAAATTTAATCAGATGGCACAATGCTCCATATATTTGCCTTCACATGTGGAAATAAAGCATTTAACACAGTGAACGTGCATGTTAGATGTTTCATCTCATTTTCTTACCAGCATCTTCAAATATGGGGGGGGGCAGGGGATTTAGAAGATACCCACATCTTATGTTGGACTGTCAGCCCATGGTGTCCTATTATGTAATAAATAAATAAACTTAATTCATATTAGCAGATTGCCTTATGAGGGTGGCCAATCGTCTAAAAAATGCTTGTTTTTGTGCAAATTTATGCGAGTATAACACCGCAAAAGGCGGTATGAAAATATTTGTACAATTTGTAGTTCTCACCGTAATATCTTTATTTACATGGACAACAATTTGTTTGCTCGTTTCACCATGCTTAAAAGACAATGTGGCTGAGACTTTTTTGAAGTCAGCGGTACGAACGCTGTCACCTCCAAGTGCTGAGCCATCTCTATTTAAAAAGAAAGATGGACATTAATAGAATATAAGCAAAAATATAGGTATATTTATGCATAAAAGACATACAAAAACAGTCCATTGCAGCATATATATGCTGAATTATGTAACTGGAAAAAATTAAAATATAAAGCATAAAATTGGCAATTACAAATTTACAAATCGTTATTAAAAGTATATTGCACAAATAATAAAAATTACATTAGAAACATTAAGAACAGACAAGCGGAATTAAAGTGAAAAATGTAACATAAATCAAATTGAACAATTGAGAGTATATACTGTACATAAATTGAATTTTTATTCAATTTACTTACTAATTTGCTACTTAAAATCCTTTTCATTAACACATTTTAAAGAGATACAGTACATTTTAAATACAATAAATTTGTTATGATTCTATGATAATGCTTTACAAGTAGCTGGCAGGAGTTTAACAAGTAGCTCAGACACTAAAGTCCCTTTCAGGCAGAGCTGCATACCAGCACGCCGGCATGGGTTTCTGTCTGAAAGCGTCAATACACCAATATACTGGCTTACTTTAGGCAACCTTGCACCCTAGTAATATTGCCGCAATGTTGCGGTAACCTTTACTAGCTTGCTGTCTGAAAGTGTCTCCAATTCAAACCTTCTCAAACTCCCTGATATTAACCATATTCAACAAGGTACTTTCTTATACACTGCCATTAATTCTATTCTCCCTAACCATCTATGTAATATGTTTACCCTAAATCACTCCATTCACAATTATCATACTCGATCCAGAAATGATATTCATATACCTAATCATAACACCAACTATTTTCAACACAATATTAGATACACTGGTCCTATACTCTGGAATAATTTACCATCCTCAATTATGAACTCAGTTTCCGTGAAGTCTTTTACCAATAAATTCTGGAATCACCTTGTTTCGCAATACAAAAATTAATTTAATCGTGACTCGTCTTGCTTGTGTGTGTTTGTGTTGTGTGTTGGTTTGTTTGTTTGTTTGTTTTTTTGTTTGTTTGTTTTTTTTTTGTTTTTTTTTTTGGATCACTGTGTGTTTTTGTGATTTTGTGTTCAGGCCTGCCCAATACAAGATTTTTTTTATATAAATCTTCTCGGGCATGTGCCCTCTTCCTTTTGATTTTGTTTCACAAACCTATCGTTTTTAATGAACTCTGTTATTCAATTGCAAATGGAAGAAAATAAATGTATTTTTGAATTGAATTGAAAAAAAGTCTACTCGATATTGCGGCAATCAAGCCGGCGTGCGCATTTATGCATAAACACACAAGGTTAATGTTAAAAACAATTGCGCAGTGGTATTTAAATCGCCAATATTTTGCCATTCTATAGGACCCTTTCAGACAGAAAAGCGTAAGATTACCGCAATATTGCGGTAACAGAGGTGCTGTGTGAAAGGGTATAGATCGGTTATTATGCCGGCATGCATACCGGATTATTTTGACAACATATATCTGAAAGGGGCTGTGACCCTTAGGAAGAAGCAAGTTACTGCATGAGCTAGCCCAAGTCTTGAACGCGTTGAGACTTATGTATAAAGCACTATATAAATCTAATTACATTATATTGCATTACCTAAAATTAAATACTGAATGCTCAGGTACTCTGTATAATCAAATAGATTTTATAAATACTAGAATGTAATCATTATCTGATTCTAAAGTTAACACATATCCTATGGGAAAAATGCGGATTGGAAAGCAATCATGTGGGATAATAATAAAGAGAGTAGATGACATTGATGAGCATTGTAATGAGCATCATTACCCCCAAAAATGAGGAGAAAATGAGACAAGGAACAATCACGAGAGAATACACATAAACCAAACAAGTAATAATAGGAATACTGTATATGATGAGGATTTCATTAAATTTATTTATTCGACCCACATTTACAATTACAATGACAATAAAATGTAATATGTGAGAAAAACAAGAATTGAAATGCTGGACAGGGGTAGCTTAAGCAAAGTACATAGCTCAGATGAGCCAGCTACCCCTTAATGATGATAATGATGGTGATAATACTGATGATGATGATGATGATAATGATCATGATGTATGCATGCCGGCATAATAACCGATCTATACCCTTTGCACCTCTGTTACCGCAATATTGCGGTAATCTTACGCTTTTTTGTCTGAAAGGGTCCTATAGAATGGCAAAATATTGGCGATTTAAATACCTCTGCGCAATTGTTTTTAACATTAACCTTGTGTGTTTATGCATAAATGCACACGCCTGCTTGATTGCCGCAATATCGAGTAGACACTTTCAGACAGCAAGCTAGTAAGGGTTACCGCAACATTGCGGCAATATTACTAGGGTGCAAGGTTGCCTAAAGTAAGCCAGCATATTGGTGTATTGACGCTTTCAGACAGAAGCCCATGCCGGCGTGCTGGTATGCAGCTCTGTCTGAAAGGGACTTTAGTGTCTGAGCTACTTGCTAAACTCCTGCAGCTACTTGTAAAGCATTATCATAGAATCATAGGTATAGGATTATCTTAGGTGCATACTAAGTTTAGGCTATTCTAGATTATGCTATTGAGCCATTTAAATGTAACAGAGATGAAGGGTGAGGTTGAAAGATCCGAATACAACTGTTGTGCTAACCACGACAATGTAACAGAAATTAAAATCAAAATGGAAGAAAACTATTGTTACAAGTGTGCTTCTTTTTTTGATCATTTATTTCAAGTATTTTGCAAAGAAATCATCATGTCTATTAAAGTGCACATCTTACCAAATAGATTAAAATATATCAATGATTATACCATTTTATTTTGTGGTACTAATTAATCAGTCATGGAAATGATTATGAAGATTACATACCCACCATATTTATTGATTATAATTTTCTCTGTTGTATTCTGTCTACATAAAGTAAACATTATCCATGATGTAATATGTGTTCATATGAATTATGGAAAATATAATAACGTTTTTCAAAGAAATGACATTCTAATTTCTTTAAAATCTTGATAATCTTTCAGCTAGCTGAATACATTAGTAGCTTTCAAATAAATGACAGAATGGATAATTTTTTTCAAAATTAACCAACGTCTAAATAATTCAAATCCTTGTTGTGCAATTCGCTTGTATGTTTTTGTTGGGTACCTGGTAGGATTTAATTCATTGGAATGGTCATCCTCAGTGACCACTGGTAATAATGTAAAGCATATAGAAGCAGATTATGCTGGCGGCTACTGTTGCTGTGTTGTCGGCTGCTGTTGCTACGATGGCGGCTGAAGTCACTGCAGTGGCGGCTGCTATCCTTGCGGTGGCTACTGCTGTCGCTGCAGTGCCGGCTGTTGTTTTATATGACGGCAGCTGCTGCTGCGGTGGTGGATGTTGTCGCTGCGGTGACGGCTGCTGTTGCTTCGGTGGCAGCTGTTGCTGTGGCGGCTGCTGTTGCTTCGGTGGCAGCTGCTATTGCAGCAGTTGCAATTCAGCTACTTTTGCTGCAGTGGTGGCTGCTATTGCTACAGTTGCGGCTGCTGCTATTGCTGCGGTGGCGGCTTTTGTTGTTGCAGTGACGGCTGGTGTTGCTGTGTCTGGTGTTGCTGCATTGGCTGGTGTTGTCGCCATTATCACTATGCACCCTTACACTCTTGCAAGTAAATTGGGGCAAAACGTCAGTAAATTATTAAAAACTGACTAATTTTACTTAACCAGAAAAAGTTGATAAGATGTGTGCATTCTTAAAATATGAGCAACCAAAGATTTTTAATTTTATTTCTCTTTGTATTTTGATTAGGTAGAAGTACAGTATAGTGTATCACCAAAAAAAAAATCTAGATGTGTAAAAAAAAAAACAATATTAACATATTAAATTTGAAGAATGTTTGATAATTTCAATATCAATAAAAATAAATAATTATACTATTATTGGGAATTTATATACTGTAAATTATAAAACAATGTTAAAATCAAATATACGGTTTCAACTGAAAGTTATGAATATGTAAGTTATAGTATGACTGATTAGTTTTTTCATCGATAAATTTTGCATCTCTTCTTCATGAACTTTAATTTCTATGTTTACCTCAGACATTAGACATGTATAATAATAATTATAATATATAATCCTGCTCTTACGAGAAACCTTCTTCAAGCCTTGTCACAATGGGTGAACAGCACAAAGGCAGTAGGCCGTTCTTAACAGCATTGACAGAATACAGACTAATTAATCTTTTCAAGATTGTAACAAATGGCCATGATTAATTATCGGTTGAAATGACGCAAAATTACACAATTCTTCACAGGAATAATTGAAATGATCATGATTCTTAGGTTGAAAGGTTCATTGAGATTTTGAAAATGGCTTGTGGATTAATAGGAAATATGGAATAAGGATACTAGAGATCAAGTGTACAAAACTTTGTATATTTCAGGAATATACTGTATATATTCAATTATTGTTAATGAAATGGTTGGAGATGTATATTATATAATATATCTTTATGCATTATACCTTTAAATAGGGAAGTAATAATTCAAATGGATCTTCGCAGAACAAAATACCATCAACTGAGATTTGTAGCACACCACATGGTGTACTGACTACCAATCAATCATAAGGCTTTCACTACTGTGTAAAGCCCTTCTCCAACATTTGTTTTTATCCTGTTTTGTCCATTGCCACTCTTTACTTGCCCAGTTTGTTATTCCCATGGTGATGTCATCCCTCCACCTTTTCTTTTGTCTTCCTTTCTCTTCTTCCCAGATCTTGCTTGCCAATTTTTTAGCCTCTAAGTTCATCTATTGTCTTCTATTCATTGTCCTATTCATCTCCATTTCATTTATTCAATCTTCTCCACGTCTTTAACTCAATTTATTTTCTCTTACTTTGGTTTGTCTCACCTTATCCCATAAAGAGAGATGTACCACCTTCCTTTCCATAGCTTTTCTGTTCCATATTCTTTGTTGTTGACCAAGTCTGCTTCATAGGTCATGGCTGTCAGGATGCATTGGTTAAAAACTATGTTCTTAGTGACATTTGTATGTTTCTATCCGTCAAAATATCTTCATGCATTCCATAACTTTTCCATCCTGCTTTCACTCTGATTAGAATTTCCTCTGTTGTGTTTGTATCCATTTTTAATGTCTGCCCAAGGTATTTATATTCATCAACATCCTCTATTTGGTGATTTTTTTCTATTGTGTTTATTTTTGCTGTTTGTTTTACTGTTTGTCATGTATGTTTTACTGTTTACATGTTTGTTTTTTTCTTTTCATCAGTTGAGTTGGTCTATGCAAACATGTGGATAATAAAAGTGGGAGCTTCCCACATGAAAGATTTTAAAAAATGTATGTTTTACTGAAAGCTTATAATTAATGATTATTGTCAATTCACCATGCAACCCTTCAAGAATAATAATCTATCTATCTTCTTAACTATTGAGGGATAACTACAAACTCGTATACCATGAAAAAGACCCACAACCATCAATTATAATTTTTTATTATCATTAACATTATTGTTATTACTATCATTATTATCTATCATAATTTATATTGGCAAAATGTTTTGTGAACACCATTTAACAAATAATTTCACTAATAAAGAAAAGATTGTATATACCAGACAGGTATATAACTTCTGTGACCTAAACAACAGGCTAAATATTCTAATAATAATGGTCAACTTATAGAGTGTATATTATGGAGACCTCTATGAAAAAATGGACCAAGAAAGTAGTACTTAAACCGGACACTCCCTGCGTCGTACGACTGTCGCACGACGAATCCACATTTGCTTTCGGCGAGCGATAGACGACGCAACGCCGTCTGCTGATTGTCAGTGGCAATGTGAACGGATCCTCATTAAAAAGACGATCCGTTGTGTCCGCATCTTCGTGTGCGTTCTTCATCGCGTTGCCGTCGCTTCGTCGTCGCATGCATTGAGTAACCGGCTTTAATCTAACCCTGCTAATCCGACTCCAAAGACATGCTAATCCGACTCTAAAAACTAAGCATCTCCCTAAACTAAGCATCTATTAGTCCATTCATCCATCTATCTATCTATTTACAGTATCCATCAATCAATCAACCCATCCATCCATCTTTAAAGTCCATTCCCTTTCCATCCACTCATTCATCGTATATTTATACCGTATTCATCTTTTCCTTCTCACCCATTCATCTATTCTATCAGTTGATTCACTTTATCTAGCCATCTATCATTCCATTCGATTCACATTCATCCATCTGTCCATCCATCAGTTTTTCATTTATTCATTAATCCATTCACTTCATCCATCTTATCCATCCATTAGTCTATCTATCCATCAGTCAATCCATCAAATCAGTCCATTTACCAATTTATCCATTTATAAAACTATCCATCCTATTCATCCTTTTACTCTATTCATCTATCCACCAATCTATCAATCCCATCATCCTCACATCTGTTCATTCACACATCTATCACTCCGTCCGCCTGTCCGTCAGTATGTTCATTCCTTCATCCATTCATATATTTATCCATCCATCCTAACCATCCATCCTAACCATCCCAACTTCTCAACCTTGAGGTCAGACGTTTAATTCCTCACCGAGTATTTTGCATGTCCTTGGGCAAGGCACTTTACCTACAGTTGTCTCTCTCCACCCAGGAGTAAAAGTGAGTACTTGGTAAGTTCAAACTCAACATTATGGAATTTTCTCCATGGACCCAAGTATGTGTTCCGTATATCCAATGACCGGGGAAAATGTTACGTGCATAGAGGTCTCTACAATATGCACTCCATAAATCAACCATATTATTATCCACAGTATCCATTTAAGATATCTATCTATTTAGTATTCCAGCCATTACATCTTGCTGATTTTTTATCACATATCTTACATTGTATAAGATTTCTAATGAGAGTGAGTGTTAAAATCAGTGGCATAATATTTTGCCAGTGGAGTTATCCCTTCAATCTCTAAAAAAATTCAGAGTTACTCAAAGCTTTCATCTGCCGAAAAAAAGTGCTAATATTAGAATGGCTGTAGCCTGCACACTACATACTAAATTGGATGAATTTATGTGTATATTAACTGACGATGGTAAACTAGGCATCTTCAGTCATTTGCAGTTAATGCCTTCAGATTTACTAATGGAAGATTAGACTGTAAGATGTGCTAACATGTTGTCTTAAATTCCCACAGGATCAGTACGTAACTTAAGCGCTGAAGACAATGCTAACCGACAGCCTTTTCAATAACCTTATACGGGTTTAAGTTTAATATTAAAAACTAAAAGCCTTCTGAATCCCAACTCGTGTACTTAATTGCGGTATATAAAAAACAAATATGATTCATATATGAAAAATATCTTCTGCTACTGCATATTAACAAATGTTTATTAATTTTCTCGATTCCATATAGTATCGGTACTTAAGATCAACCAAGATAATCAGATTTGCAGTTTTAAATTAAGAAAAACTTAAGCACAGTGCTAATACATTTTATAGTATTATGAAGTCATTATATATGTGAAGGAGACTTACGTGGGTGGGCAAATTGTAAAGGAGAGTGAGCGTATTGGTTGTGTGTATTTACTTGCACATGTCTCATATTTACTTACATATTACTGTACAATATTATTATACTGCTGTACAATGACATTTCAAACAATAACCAAAGCTAATACATTTTATGGAATATACCAAATAAAAAGAAATCACAAATATAAAAAAGTCAATGTACATGATATTTTACACAAAGCAATTTATGCAAATATTGAGTAAGTTGTCAAAACACAGCCTATATATTGTTAACCACAAAGCATATCAAATATGTGATTCATATACATTTAGTTCAGATATTTAAAAAAAAATTAAAAGATAAATAAATAAAAAGTGGAATCAATTAAACCACTTTAAATCATGGAAGAACACTGGCAAAATCACCACCAGAAGTTAAAAACATAACCACCAGAAGTTTAAAACATATTTAAGAAACTTAGACAGAGATCAAGGTAAATCAATACAGACACAAATTTGCAAAACCCAAATGTGTCTTAATATTGTTTGTGAATGTTGATGGATCGGATATGACATACCATCCTAAAACAAGGTCTGACAATAGGCCTGTAGCAAAAGGACATTTGTACAAGGCTCCATGGCATGGCTACCCTAAAATGAATAAAACATCAATAAAATGGACACATTGTTTAATTTCAGGACTTACAAAATGCCTAATGTGTATGTGTATGTGTGTATAATATTGGTATATTGGTACTGTATATGTGGAGGAGATGTTATTTACAGAACAAAACAATTCTGTTTACTCACAATGTGTAGTATTGTAATGTGACATCACCGTCAGAGCCCTTGCTACGTACCACCGTGGCTCTGATCACCCCATTCGCATCCGCCGAGTACGCCGCTTTGTCAAATGAAAATTCTCCTGGTTCTGTTGTCAAGGAAACAAAGATAAGCACTGTAAATCAACTACTAAAATGTACCATTTAGTTATAATAAATTATGTTCATAATATACACTGAATTCTGTGCATTATCTTGACAAATTCATCGGTATAATCTTGGTTCCAGATTTGTTGACGATATTATTTCCGACAGAAGAAGCAAATTAATAGGTCATTGCTTCACGTTCTTTAATGAATTACATTAGTCTGCAATTTAACCAGGCCAAATCAGGAAATTGAAAACTGAGGTCTACACAATGTTGGTGAAGCCCAAGCTCCACAAAGTACAAACTAATATTCACTGATCTTTTTATTATTATTATAATTATCACTTTTTAATAAAGGGAAGCTGATTTGAAAGCAAATAGTGATTATCATTGCTTAAGAAGCCCCCAACCATTTTCTGTATTTATTTTGTTACTGAGCTCAAATAAATAAATGGAAACAATTTTTGATACATAATTCATGAGTAAAATTATTATGATTAATAATAATAATAATAATAATAATAATAATAATAATAATAATAATAATAATAATTTTTATTATTATTATTATTATTATTTTAACAGCAGCAATATTAATGTCAGTTTTACCCAATCAAGACATTTTCATGTTTCGATAACTCTATTTTATACTAAGCAATGCTATTGATTTCCATTATAATAATTATGTCAATAGTATTGTTATCAGGTCAAATGTTATGGTAAATAATTTTTAAATATTAACAACATAAGAATCATAAATAAAAAATAACAATCAAAATAATATAAGAAGATGCAAATAATGATAAAATAACAATTACTAATTAATTATTTAATCATGAAAAGGAGTAATTTATTTTATACTTATTTTATTCATTCTGGCAAAAATAATTAACAATATAAAACATTACAAATACAAAAAAGAAAAAAAAAATCAGAAATTTACAAACAAAGAATAATTACCGTCATCATCAATAATTGTAACTCTAGCTATACTTGGATCCCCCAGTCCTTTTGCATGTACCCCTTCCGGGCTTTTCAGGATCACGTAAAATTCCATATCATTTTCATATTGGTTGTCATTGATAATTGGGATTGAAACAGACTTCTGGCTCTCATTTTCCCCAAAATCCTGTAC
>NW_022752980.1:1661855-1713572 GCF_011630105.1 Anneissia japonica
ATACAATCCACATTAATTTAGCACAACTTATTGCTTATAATACCCAAAGACACAACACATAAAAACTTACAGGACGCCCTTGCTAAATGTTAGTTATATAAACTTCCTAGAATATTTCTACCAAAATATTGAAGTTCGCTGCCTGAGTGATCCTAATACTAATAACAACAGGTTGTGTATCAGGCTTTAGATTTACCGTAAATGCTTGAATAAGCGCCACAGCTTCAGTGCAGCGCTTGTTCGAGAGCGGCGCTTATTCAAGAGGGCGTTTATTAAAAAAATATTGGTGTGGCACTTTCGATTGTTCCTATGTTACCTATCTCACGTCTTCCCATAGTTCGGTAGGCTTATCATAGACCCTACATCATCGTAAATTAACATTTATAAAGATGTTTTTGTCTTCATTGTGTTATTTCTTCATTTGAATGCTGTTTACATTGTATTTATTACCCTATTTCTTAAAGTGTTTCATTGCACACAGGCGCTTATTCACTCAAATAATTAAGCGCTGCGATGCTTATTCGAGAGCCGTACTTAGCGAAAAAAATCAAGTTTTGAGCATTTACGGCAATATTAACTTAAACTTATGGTGCCAAATCCAAATCTATAATAGTCAAAGGTACAGGAGCATTATGAACGCTGGACAAGACAAACTGTAAATGATATCTTCTTGGCTTCACAC
Source organism: Anneissia japonica (assembly GCF_011630105.1). Classification (NCBI taxonomy): domain Eukaryota; kingdom Metazoa; phylum Echinodermata; class Crinoidea; order Comatulida; family Comatulidae; genus Anneissia; species Anneissia japonica. The sequence goes on from NW_022752980.1 coordinate 1,662,538, forward strand.
CCTACAAGGCACGTATTTATCATCCTGGGTAAAGTAAGACAAACGTAGGTAAAGTGCCTTGCCAAATACCAAATAAAAAAAATCACAGCAAGGATTCCAAACACTGACGTCGCAAATATCAACCACTGCGCCAACAGCTCCTACAAAAGCAATAACCTTTTGTAATCTTAATATCTTACTGATGACTAATAATGCATAAACATATATTTTTTTTCTTGTCTGTTTATCATTTATTTATTCTTTATTTAGACTGCGGGCAATTTCAGTTGTAATTTTCAAAGCGGTACATATCACATCAATTGGAAAGTGAATTATTTTCATGGGTTATGTTACTATTGACCTTTTGGCTTGGAGCATATTTGGTGCTATAAATATAGCCAACATTATTACCATTATTTTTATCATCTAAAATAGAAAAAATAATTCTGAATATGTACTGAGAATTTGAGAAATAAAACCAGATGAAATTCTTTCAAAATTATCATTTAATATTATTATTTTTTTTGTTTTTGAAGCACATAAAAGCTTTCGCATTATGCGCTATATAAGTAGAACTCATTATTATAATTATTATTATTATTATTATTATTTAAATGGAGAGAAAGAGAGCAAGATAGAGAAAAAAATAAAATTGGACAAAGAATATCAGCATATTATTGAAGTTAAGTTTTGTCTTTAAATTTGGAAGATCATTCCTACTGTTTAAATGTAGGAAGGTTCTTGTTTGACAACTATTCAAAGGCTGAAAAAAAACCAGATTGGCTCCTTGTAAACTTCAAGTGAAAATTAATATTAAAGATATAATGTGATTACAAAATAATATGGAGGAGCATACACCCTTTTAATCATGTTTGTGTCCTTGGAATTAATCGTTTGTTTCATCTTGAGCACATTAATTTTGCAATAGTCGGACACCAAAAAAAAAAAATAATTGAGACACTGCACTTGAGGAAAAAAAACCTACATTTACAATTAATAATCATTAATGAATTTATCTTTCTATTGCACAATATTGAGGTCTCTATTCACACAAAAAAAAATAATTGAGATAGTGAACCTGAGGAACAAAATCTAAATTTATATTAATAAATAACTTTAATGTCTTTATCTTCTTAATGCACAGTATTAAGGTCTCTATTCACTGGCAAATAAAAAAAACAAAAACATGAATGACAAAAAAAGTGACCATTTAAAGCCAGTATCCAAACCGCAGTACAGGAGATACACACCCTAATACTGGCCAGGAAACTATAAGAATGTACAGCCACAACCAGTAAAGTCTTGATCATTCAGGGTACGAGGCATGCAGTACATTTACAATATCAGATTACAAAAAATAAAAATCAACATTTATTTGTTGATGATCAAAAACACTAATCTTATTGCAAAAAAGGTCATTCCATAGAGTGGAACGCTTGGGTCTTCCATATTTGAAGCGAACATTAATTTTCATATAGCGATCGCGTGCCAACAAAAATATAGCACACAGAATTCATATCCAATTTATTCCACCCAAGGTTTCTTAATAAAAGGAACCAACAAAGCCCAGAGGCTAAATTATGATATATAGTTTAATGCAAAATTTAGAAATAAGGACGTGTAATTTAACAAAATGAACAAGTAATGAAGTCAAAGTCTTTAAAAGCGGCTTCAAAATTACCAAAACATTAATACACTGCAATACAATAACTTTGTTGAAACAGATTAATTTTTATTTTTTTATTTTATTTATTTATGTATATGGGCCAAGTATTAACAAAAGAGATTAACTAGTGACAATTCCTTTCACAAGCCTCATTATGAAGCTTAATAAGAAGCTCCACTTTTATTAAAAGATGAAAGAACTCAGCAGAAACCATAACGTTATTTTCTCTAGCTTATGTACAGACAGGGTTTCTTCATATGATTGAGAAGGTCCACTACATGACAAAAAGCTAGGGCGAGACTCTTTTTACACCTTGTTTAGCGAACTCGCCGAACGCAAATATTGATGATTTCAAATAAAATTATAATTTTATTTTTGGCCAATTAGCGCACCCGCCACCACCAAAAATGAAAATTTCAGAAAGAAAATATGTTTTTCTTTATTTTTATTACGTCCTCCGCTGCCTTGAAATTTCCAAAGATAAAATATGTATGTTTCTTCCTAATTATATAAATTTGAAGCATTTAACCATCCTATTTTACATTCACCAATCAAATTTTATTTTTATTTTCTCTGGGTGTTTTTGGCAAAACTATTTGCTAAATAAGAAAACAAAATTTTATTTTTATTTTTATTGTAATTATTTTTGATTGTGATTTTCTTGAATGTCTTTAACGCTGGAATTTTATAAACTATTTTTGTACTATATTTTGTATACTAAATTAAGAATTATACTGAGCTAATGATAATCTATTTTACCTGCAATTTTTTTCTCAATTTGTTTCTGTATATATTTGTTCCAAGTTAGGAAAATTAATATAATGATATTTTAAACTGAAATTTTTAGAATCTTACTGTTGATATTTTCTGTTTTTTTGTGTATCCGAGGAAACCAAATTTCAATTTTACTACTTGTACTATTGACAATAAAATTACTTTGAACTTTGAACTTTATTCCGCCCTCCTCCAATGATCTTTAAAAAAATAAGTACGTGAAACAAGGAATAAAAAAAAGTCACGCCTAGATAAAAAAAAAATGTATGGTCTCTCATCTTTCATAATTATTCAAAGGTATGACAACTCCAATTAATTATTTCTTTTACGTAGTACAGAACAATTATTAATTATGCTTATTTAATTTATTAATTAAAAAAAAAAGTAATTTTACTTTAATAAAATAATTGTTCATCTGGAAAAAAAAAAACAAAAAAAAAAAACAAACTAGTATGGTACATATTAACCTGCCCAGTTTTACAGAGATTTCAGCCCCTGTGAATCAGATCAATCCTAATTAACTATTGGAATAAACTCTAAAGAAAAAATGGGTATATTTTGTTTTCTTTCAGTGCTCCTGTACAACTTATACAAGGGTTCGAGTCCTAATGTGTCTCATTGAAGGTCAAGTTGTTGGCATGGAGGACTGTGACCAAAACAAACAACCACCAGATGAACAAGATTGCAACCCATCTGGTTGCTTAGGTAAATTTAACCTGCAATTTTTTTCTCAATTTGTTTCTGTATATATTTGTTCCTAGTTAAGAAAATTGATATAATGATATTTTAAACTGAAATTTTTAGAATCTTACTGTTGATATTTTCTGTTTTTTTGTGTATCCGAGGAAACCAAATTTCAATTTTACTACTTGTACTATTGACAATAAAATTACTTTGAACTTTGAACTTTATTCCGCCCTCCTTCAATGATCTTTAAAAAAATAAGTACGCGAAACAAGGAATAAAAAAAAGTCACGCCTAGATAATAAAAAAAATGTATGGTCTCTCATCTTTCATAATTATTTCAAAGGTATGACAACTACAATTAATTATTTCTTTTAAGTATTACAGAACAATTATTAATTATGCTTATTTAATTTATTAATTTAAAAAAAAAAGTAATTTTACTTTAATAAAATAATTGTTCATCTGGAAAAAAAACAAAAAAAAAAAAACCAATTTGCATAAACATTTAATTCTGGAAATTTTATATATAAAAAAAATTGTATTTAAATGTATTATAATATGTTTAAATATTGATATTTTTATGTCACTGGGAATGTAATTTGTTGCTTTTAATTTTAATTGAATCTTACAAAGAAATGTATGTATCTATGTATTTCATCTAAGTTTGCATAAAGAAAAATTGTATGAAAAATTATTACTGGAAATTTTATATTAAGAAACAGTCAAAAATTTGTATTTAAAAGTAATACTAAAAGAAAATTAATTTGTAAATATGTTTAAATATTAATATTGTTTAAGTCATTGGGAAAGTAATTTATTGCTTTTTAATTAAATCTTTCTGTAGTAATTATATTATTTATTATAAGATTATCCATACCTAACATCCAAATTTAATTTTAATCACGATATACATTCAAAATGCACACGTAGCCAAATACATAATGATTTAATTGTACCACCTTGGATTATCTGCCAAGGTAAGAGGACTTTCTTATATCGTGCCTCAAAAAGTTGGAATGAACTTTCAAACGAAACCAAAACTAACTTTAAAGAAATTACCTTAGTTTCATTCCAACATTCTATTAATTATTATTTATGTATTATCTTCTTTCTATTTCATGGTTTGTTTGTAACTGTACCACTTTGAAAATCAGTACTCAAGTACTGAAGGTGTATGCAGTCTAAAGAAAGAATAAATAATTAAAAATAAATAAATATCTAAGTTTTATTTTTATGTAAAGGTAATTCTGCTATGTATTACAAGACAATCCTTTCTGCGAATTACTGTATGTTTATAATTCATTTATTAATTTTTGAAAAGGTAATTCTACTCTAATAAAATGTTTGTTCATTTATATAAGAAAAATTGTACAAACAATTATTACTGGAAATTTTACATTTAACAAACAATCAAAATTTGTATTGATAAGTATTACTGTAAGAAAGTTAATTAATATATTTATTTACAACATGTTTTACCAGGAATACATTTCAGTAGCATAATCCAATATAGAATTACAGAGTTTTATGCACTGTTTTTCAAATGGTCCTGGAAACTTAATGAAAATATTTACAAAAACAATTTTTAACGACCTTGCGAAGAATGTGAGATTGATTTGAAGTAAAAAACTTTGATTTATATTGCGATTTGAAATTGGGGAATTTTGTAATTCAAGAGGGAGCAAGTTAATTAATCTCTTAATATGTTTAAATATTGATATTTTTATATCATTGGGAATTAAATTTTCATTCAAAAATATTCATTGTATTAAAAAGAAGTATTGGAAATGACATTTATTATACATTAAATTATAAATATGTTTGATTTTTTTTTTAAAGTGAAATTTAAATTTTTATTTATACTCTGTTTATTTTTGTGTGTGCCGCAATGCCTGTATATTTATATTAAATTACTCATTTTGTATCAGGTGGGATTTACATGTAATAAGCTTTGCTTCAGAAATTCCCTCCTTTCTTTATTTCTTTTAATTTAAATTTTAATATGTTAATATTGATATGTAATTTTTATTACCATGTAATAAAATGTTTATTATGTTACTGTATGTTTGAAGAAAGAACAAAGTAAAAAAGGAAATAAATACTAAATGAATGAATGAAATGAAAATGAACAACTAAGTATTGATACTGGTTGATATATTTGGAATAGTGAACATAAAAACAAAATGTAAAATTATTTTTTTACAGCTGAACCATACAACATAATACTAAAGGTATAAAGGATCGAATAAAACCAATATGTATGAGATGAAGAATAACAAGGGGGGAAATCTAAATCTGGCAGCAAGTTAAGAGTAGATGAATGATTACCAGAAACAGGATGAATATTACGGAGCTTTGCCTTGCCCAAGTGTTAAGTAGGCACAATGACAACAGGAAAATTGAACAAGTCGCCTTCTGACTGGGGACCCTAAAATAAGGAAGAACTATAAAAAAAGGAAAATTATTTGAACGTATTTGTGTGTGTTAAAGCAAAGACAAATTAAATAGAAAACATCCAATTCAGTCAGTCTAATCCCGGTGAGTCTAATAGGAAGGCTGATTGGAAAAAGGCTTCACTTAGAGGACAACAAAAGATTCAGAACAATCTCATATAAGTGAAATGGACAATTCTACTTCAAGAAGCCCTTGAACAACTAAAACAGAGATTAGTGAAGGTCAAAGTTTAAGTGAACGACAAAGCAGAATGCTAAGAAATCCATTTATATGTACACAGGAACCAAAAATATCTTTGATTGGACTAAGCTATACATACCAGTTTTCCTTTTGTATATTCATATTCTGTGCCATTCTTAGCAGATCCATCGCGCGTTTCATATAGTACTGAGACCGGTCCCTTTAAATAATCCTTGTTAGTTGAGTCGTCATCATTTGATGTACATGTATCTTCTGCTGCTTGGTATGTAACTGCTGAGCCATTCATGTGTATCTAGGAGTTACAAATAAAAAAATAAAAATTTGAGAATACAATATAAAACTTAATTAAAAATATTATTTAACTGTTTATTATTAGCTCACACATGTAGTTCTCACTCAAGGAGTCTAGAAAGGAGATGAGGTTTTTACCCCAAAGAGCAGGATAGGAGATGTGCTTCTCACCCAAAGAGACGGAAAGAGAAGTATGTGCTTCTCACCAAAAAAGCCTGGTTAAATGAAATGTTTTCAACAACAGAGCCTAGTATAAGGGATGAGGTTCTCACACAAGGAGTCTAGACGTATGAGGTTCTTACCTAAGGAAAACAGTTAAGTAGACAATGTTCTCACCCAAGGAGCCTAGTACATGAAAAGAGGTTTCCAACCAGAGCCTAGTAAATGAGATGGGGTTCACGGACCGAACAAAAAGGTAAGGTTCTTGCCTATACTTAGAACACAGGTATCATATTTTTTCATTAAAACCTGGAAAGGAGATGTGCTTCTCACCCAAAAAGCCAAGTAAGTGAGATGTTTTCAACCACAGAGCCTAGTTAAAGAGATGAGGTTCTCACACAAGGGGCCTCGGCAGGACTTGAGGTTCTTACCCAAGGAAGCTAAATAAGATGAATTGTTTACCCAAAAAGGTTTGGTAAAGGACATGAGGTTCTCACCCAAGGAGCCTGGTAAATGAGATGAGATTTTCAACCAAAGTCTAGTAAATGAGATGACGTTCACGGACCAAACAAAGAGGTAAGATTCTTGCCTACACTTAGAAAACAGGTATCATATTTTTTCATTAAAGTTAAGTAATTTATTACATTGCTAGCAGTCTACTTACCTGAGGACTGTTTAATGGTGATTTTATCCTGAAAGGAAATAAAAAAATGTAATTTTTAGAATGACTACAAAATTAATATAAATTATGCTATGTTTGGTAATGGAAATACATGAGGAAACCCAGTACTTAGGGAGATGTTGCCTAGCAACACATTTTATTTTTGTCCAATAATCTTCAGATAATATTGTCTGCACCTGTTATCAATTTTATGAACAAATTTAATGAATGAATGTTAATTTACTGCTAATTAACTTTCATTTTGAATTAGTGACGGATATACCAGTCATAATTATGAAAAAATCTTAAAAACTCAAATTACATATTTTAATCCTTTTAGTTAACTTCCAATGATAAACAGATAATAACAATTAAGAACATTACCGGTACATAAAAAATAAATTATTTTACAAAGAGAACACTTTTTAAAATTAATGAAAAATAATAATACATGCACAAAAAACTGGAATTCCAGTTTATGTTTTTATATAATTATGAATATTCCACATTTTTATCCTTTAACTTCCAACGATACACAGGTAATAACAAGTAAGAGAATTAAATAAGTTAAATATTTTACAAAGAGAAAACTTTTGAAAATTAAAAATTAAAAAAAATATATTAATATATGCACAAAAAAAACTCCTGGAACTCTAGTATTATGTTTTTACATTATTATGAATATTTGTTTATTAAAATTTTAACAGATATTCTGTACCTACGGTAATACTGCGGTACAATGAAACCCTGATTTTACATACAGCACAGGACCAAAAACTGTATGTATTTGCAACATTTATAAAATTGAGGTCAGGTCAAATTAATACTTACCTTAAACATTTGCAGTATTGGCTATTCCAATTATCGATAATACATTAATGTAATGACATACCGTCAATGCACTTTAAAGTTGTTACACGATCAAGTCTCACCGACACAGCAATATCATTAACAAATATTAGTTAGATTGATTTTCGATGACAAAACAATTTTTTTTATAAGTATTATACTAAAAATAACAAAAACTTAAATTTAATCTCACTGATATACTGAACATAAAAAAAAATTACTGCATATTAAATTGTATGTACAAAACATTTGTATGTGAAGACTACATGTGAAAATTTATCTGAATTACCCTGATTAAGAAGCGTGCCGCATATTATAGCGGAATCACAAAGGCTGTTTTGTTGTTCACAAATGCTATAACCAGACACATGTAATTGTGTCGCATTGACTAAATTCAATCACCATAATCGAGAAAGGAGCTCCTCTTTCGGTGGGTTTATTGGTTAACAACAATTCTTAGAAATAACCTGGCAAAAAGCAGATGGACTATGAATTTCCCTGCTTCCTTGTCTCAAAATTATGATAGTTATGACACTAGAAATAGAATGCACAAAAAAAATATTTAAATCTGCACAAAAGTTAATATATTGCAAAAAATATTGGTATGGAATTACATTTTTGTGAACATATTTTACCGCACTGTCAAACTACCATTAAAGAAGGGTGGGATCCCCCTCCCCTGGAAAAACTTTGCACACCCCAAAGGTAATTCCACTCCTACTGAAAATTTGCTGAGCTCTTGCTCACTTAATACTAAAGCCCCCCTAACTCCGTCTACTTAAATCTGTCAATGTTCCTAGATGCGCCACTGAAGAAGGGCGTGTGTACTCAGTCGCGGTATTACAAAGGCTGATCACTGCAGGGTTTATAATTGTGCTTCGTTTTTACCTCATAATAATCATGTCATATCATAATCAACTACAGCTAGTTAGTATATAAATGTTTTGAGTCCTTAAATATTAAATTTAATTTTTCAGCTAAACCACAGAGTATGATAACATCACTTTACTATTATTAATATCACTATATTATATATACATATAAATCATAATTAATTTAATTTTGTAAAAATTCATAAGAAAAGATGGTGACATTATCAGAATGGCAGGCAATATCTCAGCTCCGGAAATTATCTGCTGATTTATGATACTAGAAAATATATGAATCTATAAACTTCCTCAATTAATGTAGTGTATATTACAGCTACCAAATAGACGAGACATAATTGTGTACACGGATCTAATAGACATCTATTGTGTTCTAAAAGTAAACTTAATGTTGCCATAGAAACATTGTATATTCAATATAAGCTTATAGGTCACTGTAGTTTTTGGCTCAACAAGGCAACTAAATTTAGATTCTATTGTAAACACACTGGTCATTATTTTTAATACACTCCTTGTTATATCTCATGATTTTAGAGGTAATGATGTTAGAAAAGGATCAATACATATCATATAATTAAAATAATACACTCAATGAAAAAATTGGAGACACAAGACTGCGTAGGAGCCATGATTATTTTTATGATTGTATATTGGAAAAGATGTAGGCCTTGTTGAAAGCAGCATTTAATAAATATGTGTTGGTTTATCATGATTGTAATTCAAAATAGCAATTAACTCAATACAGTACCATTTTTATTATTTATTCTGTTATTTTTGTAATTACTGTTCCTGACGTACTATATTACCATTACATAGTTTTTGTAATATAGAGTAATCATCATTATTATCTTTGCTCATTGAAGATACAAATTGACTATATTTATTATAGTTATCTGTTATATGAAAGAAAGCGCCCAGGGGTAAGATCTGCACATATACTGTACCTTACTACGTCTAAGTAGTCACCTTGACAGCGAGAGGTTGCAGGTTCGCATCCCAATAGAGACACTTTTTTCATACAACTGAATTAAAAAACTTTTCGTTGAATGGCTACGTTCAATACGTTTGAAACAACTGTGTTATTATTATTTATCTATTTGTATATGTATTTATTATATGTACACAGAAATAATTGAAAAAATAAAATAAAAACCAACAACATTATTGCACATATTTTTTTTTGTGTTTGTGTCAAATTAATAACAAATACACACCAATAAGAGCAACAATAACCCTCTATACACATATTGATGCCTATTATTGCCATGGAAACAGTAAACAATCACACAGAAATAAAAAAAAGAATAAAAGGATTATATTTTAACATTGTTTTAAAAATATTGTGTGTTGCCATAATAAAGAGAAATAATGCATTATACATTCTATTTCATCAAGAATTGTTTTGTACTGTAAATATCTTTTCCATTGGTGTGAAAAAAAGCAAAAAATAATGTAATGCATAAATGAAGATGCTTAATCGAGTGATCTACATAGAAATGACTTTATACGGCAGAGCGCCTGTCTTGCAAAGTGCTTGTACACACTCTCAATAGTAGAATATCACTGGTAATATCCCCCACAGGACAAATCCTATGCAAGTTTTTACTCGACAAACAGATTAAGCGAGTTATAGCAGATGACTACTTCTATAAATTGTAACTGAAATATTATGATGTTTCAGATATGTAGGCTTGCCAGGCTTGAGTATAGTTCATTTAGGAGTTTTTGCTAAAAGCATTTTTAGTATATTCACTGATCCTTGGATCTCTGTGGCTTACGTATTAAAAATTCTATCACAGACCATGGTAATACTATCCAAGAGTAGGAAGAAGCAATGACATAGGTTGAAAATACCCCAACCTGTATGTTGCCATCTCATTAAGCCAAGACAGATGCATCAAATTTATAATTAGAAACACATCTAGAAATATGATTTAACGTGTTGAATTGACCATGAATTCACTTCAAGTAAGAAAGTATGTTGTGACAAAAGTAATCTAATTGCGGGTCATACTGTCCTAGTACGAAGCCTAGGCCAGGCCTGTAGAGGCCTAAGCTAGATAGGCTGGATAGAGCCTGACAAAGTATCCTTCTTATTGTGACAAAAATAATCTAAAAGTATACAACATACTGTACTTTAGGTCTTTTTCACTTTTGAATTAAAAATGTTGGCATTATGTATAAATGGCTCAACAGCATAGAAAGATCTATTAATAATGTATTGATTCTTATACTCCATTTTAAAGTTTGCGCAATAATAAAGCGCCACTCTGGAATAAGCCCCGCTCTCGAATAAGAGTGCACCAAACATACTTTTTGATAGGCACTGCTACTGAATATTTTTTCCGTTTATTACAGATTTATTCTATTTTGAATAAATGTTGCATTGCTAATAATTTTTAACTCATAACTCCGTGGCGGATCCAAGAATTTGGAACAGAGGGAGTGAGAGTGCGAGGTTCACAGATGGAGGGTCTATACTACTTCAGCTCCACCATGGGTGGGGCTGAGGTAAACAAATTTATGATTATGGCACCTCTAGATGCCGGAAATGGCACTCTCTAAATTCAAATTTAAATTTGAATATAATTTTCATTTTTTTTTTTTTATTTTGACAAATTTAGGGGGGAGGGGAGAGGAGGCCTGGATCCACCACTGTAACTGGCAATGATATCACGTATACTGTAGGACATGATGGCAGCTTTCGACAAGACAGCCAAGGTTTCAGCTAATTCCTTTCTTTTGTCTTTTGTTGCAGTTCTATATTCAAAATAAATAAAACTAGAAAATCAATTGCTAAGTGCTCAGTCTTCTTTAATGTAATAGTTTAAATAACCACTGCAGAAAATTGTTGACCTTGCATATGTAAATTTTTGCATCATGGCTACTAAGTAATTTTGCATTCTCTCTCTAAGTACACTGTTATCATTCAAGGGAAATTGTGATAAATAAGCGCTCAGAAGAAGCAATTTTTGTCTGAACTTGATACTGGCTTCATGATGGTCATGTAAAAATGGAAGGAATTAATTGATGCCGAGTCGTGTACAGTATATTGACAGAGACATGGTTGATGGCCACATTCCTGAAACTCAGTCACCTGATAATGTTGCCATGAAAATGCATGACAGGTGATCAATAAATATTAATACTGATCAATTACAATAATCACCATCTATAAGATCACACTATATAATCTTAAACAATTGAACGAGTTGCATTTATCATCAGCAGGGTGCTCAATGGTAATTATACCAGACCAGAGGTCTGGTATAATAATATAAGAGGTTCAACAGTAGGTTTGATTAGGCATTTTATTACTATTTAGTTTCATGCTACACGTACATGGTGCAACACTCTTCAGATAAAATTACCTAATGACTAAGATAGATTATTAACACAGATTAATTAATTGTAAAACTGAGCATGTGCAGAGTAAAAGTGGTAATACAAGGGCAGCGGTAGACTATGATCATTAAGTGATTAACAATAGATTAAATAGCGAAAGATAATCTATATATCGTGGATGCACGATGGTGTGGATTGCTCTATGGGATGTTTAAGATACGAAGTTTTTTAGAAGGAATTTGTTGGCGTGTCTGCAAGCTGTGACAAGTTCATTTTGCCTATTTAATGGACATGGGGGACTATGGGAAATATTTTTCCCATAGGTACAAATTGCATCTTTTAGATGCTGGGTTGCATGATTTGTCTTGTTTGAGGGTTTTCCATGTAAGTTTATAGTCCATATTATTGTCCTTTAATTCCCAAATATATTTACTCAGTTCAGTGTTAAATTTCTTGGTTGGGTTTCTGAATGATGCTGTGTGGTTGTTATACCTGGTCTTGAAAGCGTTTTCCGTGAGTCCTACGTACGTTTGGTCTGGTTTGTTGTCGGCTGAGACTGTGGCTTAATACACTTCGCATTTGTTTAGGTAATTGCCACACATAGGGCAATCTTCTGATTTTCTGCAATTGCAATTTCTGTTCTTAGGTTGCTCGGTTTTCTGTGATAAAGTAGATTTGTTGTGCCCGTCTATGTTCTGCTTTACTTCATCTTAATTAAATTCAATTTATATAATTTATATGTTCCTTTTATTATGTGCTTTGTTAAATGTTTTATAGTGATATAATTTATTTTTTATTTACTTTTATTGTAATGTTTTATATTATGTTCAGATGGTTGAACTAGTATAGGTGTACTTTCAACTGATTTCCTCCACATTGCTTACTATCGTCTATTCTATGTTGCAAAATTTGAATATAATACAAATAAAAATTAACTTTAAAACAATAACAGATAATTTCATTAAATCAAGTCAATCACATTACATATATCAGAACAATTAAAATAAAAACCAAGAATAAATTTTACAATACAAATTCAATCAAATCAATAAAAGGAAAGAAGACACAAACTACTACCAAACAAAGGTGGATTATTTTATTTGGTTCAAAATTCTTTTTGCACTTCAATTTCCCAATTAAAATATTATTATAATTATTATTATTGCTTATTATTATTATTATTATTACGTAGTCAAACAACATGTTGCCCTTTAAGCCCCTGTCACACTGTAGCGTATTGAACCAACGTATGCCGACGTTTATCAAAATATTTGTTTTAAGTTGACATTCATTCATGACACTTTTGTAATACGTTGTATTCGTTAGCTGTTCAAAATTTTGAACGTATGACAACGTTCTGCTACATACGCTATGTATACGGTGAGCATTCGTTGTTTGAACGTTTCGCACATTGGGTGTACGTTGGGTTTACGTTTTCTGTTCGTCCGTTGTTCGTCCAAACACGTTCAATCCCATCTGAAACGTTGCCATAGCAAATGCATAACGTATTCATAGCGTTTGTCTAACTAATGAGTAACGAATGGCCAGCGAACACTCAGCGTATACCGACCTACATCAACGTTTACAAGGCGTCAATACGTTAGGCCTACGTGTGACATTCGCTGGGCATTCATTGTGTACGCCAAACATTCGTTGGGCGAACGCTGCAAATGCGCTGTCGTTCGTTAAATGGACGCTAGTTGTACGATGAGCATTCGTTTCTCATTCGTTGGGCATTCGTCTTTCACACAAAAATGTTATTTTTTTGCCAAAAAAATTGAGCCTATTTGAGCGTATCGGGACTTAGGAAAAAAATGAGAACGCTCGGCATACGTTAGGTCTATTCGTTACTATGTGACAGGGCCTTTACAAACAGTAGAAGAAAAGTGACAGTAGAAAGATGATAAAAGTTCCTTAATAAGTCGAAAACTGTAATTTGATAAAAATGGGTCATTAAATAAAATTCCCTGAATTCTACCAGCAATACCACTTTGGGAATCACCACCCTTTTCGCATTCATTCTTACAAAAGTTAGAGTATCTCTTGTCAAAAATCACATTGCTGAAGGAAAAACCTTATGAGCACATGAGGATTTTATCCTATCAATGAGTGTATTCTTGTATGCCAAGTTATTCCGATTTATAAGGCGAGCTTAGAATTGCCCAGAAATAGACAAGTTATTTAAAATCTGAAAAAGCATGTCAAGCTCCATAGTATTGATCAGATATCCTATCTTTGGGACACCAAGTGTCATTAGGAAACTTGATGATCTACAATATTTTGGAAGACCCCAACGCAATTTTAACAGTTTATTTTAAAACTTGTCTAACTCCCTACGTAATGTCTTAGAGACCATAGGAAAGAATTGGCTACAGGTTAATATTCCAGACAAAATGAGATTTTATCAAAACTTTATTTAATCTCAAAATTTACAGCATGATATAAATTAACAACAGTAGAAGTACCGTTATTTCATAAGCCCACGCCCTGTAAGGATTAAAATGCACGCTAACATTTCTGGATTCTATTTTCCACATGTAAATCTGGTTTAAGACTACTCTTAGAAAGATCAACGCCAAAGTAGGTTATTGACTCCAAAATGTTAAGAGTGAAATTATTCAAATATTAGCAGGGTGTGGGTGTAAGACACTGTTTACCAAAGATGATACAATCAGTTTTAGTTTGATTAAGATCGTGATTTCTGATATACTTATTTGCATAACTGATGAGTATTTGGGGCCCAATGACAGTATACTGTAGTACTAATTATCAATATATCACCTGCATAACAAAATGCATTAAGTGACATTTTTGAAATTTTCACACCACATTCTATTTCGGATAGACATTTGATCATATCTTTATAAAACAAATTGAAAATAAGAGGTGAGGATAATCCTACCTGATGTGTAACTTTATGAACATTTTAATCTTTTCACTAAGAACACGTTATATTTTCATTGCGGATTTTTTGGGCTCAGTACGGACTCTAAACGTATGCATTTTCTTTTAGTTTTAAGGCGTATGCGGATTTTATAAGTCCGCAATGACGATAGAACGTGTTTAAGATTTTTGAATTCAGGGAATGCTTTAGATGCTCAACAGTCACTACGTCTGGTTCCAGTGCTGAGGTTGAATTAAGACAATTAATATTAACTGAACGATTGTGTCAGCATTTGACAGCATATTGGCATATATTTAATGGACAGCATGGAATTTGATCCCCCAACATCTAACTGACTGTCCACTTTGGATTGTAAATGTCTTACACCATTTTCTATTCTGGCATGTCTGAATTAACAGCTTGTTTTGACCACTAAATAATTGAACACAAAATATTGTCACTTCTAATACTCTACTTAAGCCTATGTTGAAAAGTCAAGATAACACTGTATATCAAACTTAATGAGCATACCATGGGGTATGTACTTTGAATTGTTGTCATATATGTTGTACAATAATGCATTAATTTATTTAACCTGATTAAGTCAGCGCTTTGTGCTATGCATCAATCGATCTGGATAAGTACAAACAAACATAGAAGTAAAATCTGATGGTCTTAAAATGAATGGAAGAAATGCTCAGTGCATGCGATCGCCGTGATCATGATATATGAGGATGTGAGAGCAGTGTTTAAACCTATAAGCTACGAGTGACCTAATGCCGCTTGTGATCGAAAATGTAGAATGAGAACGAATTCCTTCATTCGTGACTAGCATCGTATGCGATTTTCTACAATGTGTATGCATAGATATAACCAACGCAAAGGCTGATGCACTTAATCTTGGTTAAAAGTTTAATAGAGTACAGTCCTTGTTAAGGCCTTAATGTAGATTTGGGGACAATTGTTCTAGATTTCAGGCAAAAACTGAAGGCACAACTCTGAAACATGCATAATTGATCTAATATGACGTCATACCGTTCTATGTTTGAAATCACCCCAAATAGAAAACTACATAATGATGGGGTGAGATGCAAAATCATGACATTTAGTACGGCATAAGCGGCAGTGACAGTCTTTACGCTGTGTTGCAGAACATGCGATCACCATGGTCATAAAATGGCAAACAATTTTCAATCTTATCGCTTTCCTCATCAATAGCATTATAAAATAACTGATGTTTTGTAGCAAATAACATGGGAATTGATGTTTATGTTGTTATGTCACAATGTGAGACCATTGTGAGACCATTTAAATCCAAACCAATTGCTCACTATAGCAATTATTCAAAAGCAGGAATGAATTACCACACAAATTAAAAAGTTATTTTAAAGAGATGTCAACTTTTTCATCCCAAAATCATTTAAAATAATGTTTTAAAATTTTATTTTATTTTCTAAATTTTTGTTTTGTTTTGTTTATTATACTCTATATATGTTTTTCATCACTGTACCACTCAGTAGTAACTGAAAGTATCTCCATTATAAAGAAAGATTAAATAAATAAAATAAATACTGTACATAGCTATGCCATAGTTTCTTTCTAATATTGTATTAAATCCTAATAATTTAAAAAAAAAAAAAAAAAAAAAAAAAAATAACAGCATATATTAGTTATATATAATTTAGGCAAAAAAGCTTTGGTAGCATTAAATTTCATGACTAAATCTAAAAATTGCAGACAAAATCAACCAAGAACATCACAGCAGCATTGCAACTGTAAGGCCCGCTGGTATATAATTCACATACTTTGATGCATGATGAGTATGTAAACGTCTGTATTTTATAGAGGGTTATTTAAGTCTAGTAGTGTCATGCACGCAATGACCATGTCAAAATTGAAGACAATGAGAGTGGGCATGCAGTGTCGTCTGCATTTTATAGAGCATTACTATTTAAGTCTAGTAGTTTCAGGCACGCAATGACTATGCCGAAATTGAAGTAATATAAAAAATATGCATAGCTTATCACCTGCATTTTATAGAGCATTACTATTTAAGTCTAGTAGTTTCACGCACGCAAAGACTATGCCGAAATTGAAGTAATATAAAAAATATGCATAGCTTATCACCTGCATTTTATAGAGCATTACTATTTAAGTCTAGTAGTTTCACGCACGCAATGACTATGCCGAAATTGAAGTAATATAAAAAATATGCATAGCTTATCACCTGCATTTTATAGAGCACTACTATTTAAGTCTAGTAGTTTCACACACGCAATGACTATGTCAAAGGTAAGTCTATATAAACAGACAAATATAGAGCTTATCGTCTGCGTTTTATGGTGCGTCTG
This sequence comes from Anneissia japonica, assembly GCF_011630105.1. NCBI lineage: Eukaryota > Metazoa > Echinodermata > Crinoidea > Comatulida > Comatulidae > Anneissia > Anneissia japonica. Next base: position 1,679,726 of record NW_022752980.1, read on the forward strand.
AACTGTTCTTGATTTTTAAGGTATATGTTAACAGAATACTGCAATTATTACTTGCATCAGAGTTAATTAATTTGTTTGATTATATACTTCCTAGCATCGCCTATAATTTATTGCGCACATAAAAACCTGAGACTGCACATCTTTCATTATCAGGCTGATTAAAAAACTAGCATGAAAGTTCTGAAAAGATCATTATACAATAGGAATTGATAACATCACTTGCTCTTGGAGGCAAATTCATGAAAATCTAGGTTACGAGCATCTTTCAATCGTGTATTAACGTTTTCAATCAACACTTTTCAATCTCAAGCAACGTGGTAGTTGCTTTGTTGTGGGTTAATAACCGATTAGTACCGTATAATTATTTGACCTATTTAATTAATGTTATTCTTTCACTTTGTCTTATTCACTGATTGATTTGCTAACTGATTGTCTATCATTTACTGATTGACTTATATTCACTGACGACTTATCACTGATTGACTTACTTACCGATTAAATTATTTACTAATTGACTTATATATACCAAATGACTTACATTCACTGAACGACTTATTCAAATACTTCTAAGCCTCCTGAAACTCTCACTCTTGTTTCATAAGTATAACATGTTATTAGGCAACTCTGAGATTCTCTTTGGCCGGTAACATCAACTCTAAAAATAGTGTAGCCTCTCCAACCAACTAATTAGGAACTAGGAGATCTAGAGCTTCATTTTAGATACTGGAATTAAGGTTTCTTATTGACATATGACTATTAATTTGCCTTTAACTATTGAGTAGTAAACATAAGAGTGTGTTATTATGTAAGCAGGAGTAAATTTTCTAAATGAAGGGTCTCCAAGTGAGGGGTGCTCTGTAAATCTGCAGTAAAAAGTCTGTAAAAACAAAGACTGAATTCTTTTGTTTCACATTTTTTGGAAGTTGAATTATTATATTATATCAGCTTTAATTTAGTGTTTGAAGTTTTTTTCCACACTTTACCAGGCAATGGTTTATTTGTTTAAAAAAAAATTGAAATAATGTATCAGTTTAATAAAAGCACCAGCTAATGCCCTTGTATTATTGATAATAAAAAATATTGTATCATAAAATAATCGATAAAGTTAAGTAGTAGTCTCCTGCATACCACCATGATACAAATTGGAATGACACAGCGCCATGTGTATACATACTTCAATCATGTTCATATTTCAATCACGTTCATATTTCAATCACGTTTATAAATTTTAGAAATGTTATATTCTCCTGTCATCTTTTACAATATATAAATGACATGATGAAGCTGGAAACAACATTCTCAATCCACCAAAAGGTTGGCAAAATCAGTAGAATGTCATTCAGTAGCATATAGATATAGAATATCTACCGAAGATAATTAATGTGTATATACTGTAGGAATACCATACTCAACGAGTACGCAACATTTAAGCTAAGGTATTATGAATCATAGCCAAGTACTTACGGAGGCTTTCGGTGAAACAAAACATCTATGTCGAGTTTGCCCGCACTCTCGAGGACAGAATAGCTTTGTGATGCAAATGTAAATGTGCCTACTAAACTTGCAGCTGAAATAATATCAAAATAAATACTAATAATAATATATGAGGTTTTTGGGATTTTTCCACATTTTTCAGTATTCAAACTGTATATTAAATTCTCCCTTTCTCAATGAAAATAAACTGCTCCTCTAAAAATTAACATGAAAATAGAGATTCTAATTTTGTCTTAAAAAAATGTTAGCATTAGCTTGGTTTGAACCTAGTATTCTGGTACTGGAAGCCAAGCACATTAGTCTAAAATTCCAACATCTCAAATACAGCATATTGATCCATGTTATTTTAACTTTTTCATAATATATATGATCTCATGTTTGGCTAAGCAATAAAACACTACATAAATTGGCCTAATTTGAACCATGATGAGATTGTTCAAAAGTGTCTGTAAATTCCAGCCAAATTTAGAAGACATGCTGGATTTGCGCAAATAACTAATGACTATACCAAGCGGAAGTCTGAAAAAGGAATCAAAGTCTGTGTTTGACCAATAAATAAATCTAAATCTTGAATCTAAGCAGAATTGTGCATTTCTTCAAAATGGAGGTTTTTCCTCAGACGAGAAAGTGCTAGAGAAAAAAGGGCCCTCAGAAATATAAAAGCTTTTTTGAATTACTGTATGGCCCTGAATGGTGAAATGGTCAGTTCTGATATTTTAACAAAGAGTAAATTAATTAAAAAAATAAAGATTTCATGCCAAACAATGACCGGATTTCTTAAAAATCTATAGGACTATCATTTAAAAAGTAAGTAAAAATAATATTTAAATTATCTATTTATTTAAATAAATACATATATTAAATAAATAGTCAGTTATTTTTTTACTATTTGGAAAAAACTAGATACCTGGAGGAACATCTGTCTGACGATGACTTTGAATGTTCTGAACTTTCTCTACCAATGCCAGCATTCGTGGAGGACCTGGTGAACGGACGTGAGCCCGCTTACCACCAAGCAAAGACCTCACTGCTGCATGACGAAACCTATGTGAAAATATTAAACGTCAATCAAAAGTCCATGAGCTTGCCAAATTCAAACAAGTAGCCTCAATGTATGAGGAGAAATTGTTTGACAGAAACAAACTTACTATAAAAAATAGCTTTAATAAAGTAAAGAATATAAGTATTAAACAATGATTTACCTGATAAAACAAGAAATATACATTTATGGTGAATAAATTCTTAAGTAATTATTGAAAAATGTGTTAAAATATATTTCTTAAAAAGGTCATGAAGATGATAACGAGTTGCATCTAGTCAGTTATGACTATGGAATATAAAATTCCTAATTACTGCCAATTTATTATATAATATAATGTAATTTAATATGAGAAATGATAATGAATACTGTAAGTATATAACTATTCAAAGTACATTAATTAGCATGTTGTTTGGGCTCTCAATCTTGAGGTGAAGGGTTCCAACCCCCACATGGTCCATTTTGCAATATCCTATAGCAAGGTATTGATGTATGTTTTATCTCTTTCTATCCAAGAGCATAAATGGCTTTCACGTAGGAGGTTGTATTAAATGTGTTGGCGTTGTAGCTATATTACGCTGCATCATGACTTGGAACATTATTCCCAAGAGAGTGAAGGAGGTTGCACATAGTTCATGTTTTCTAGTTGAATCCAATTAATGTTAAAATGAATTTAAAACATGATAATTGTATAGGAAGGCATGCTACATGTAAATCAGTACTAAATATCTGCTAAATAATACCGTCAACCTATAATTAAGCCACTGAAGATTATAATTATTATATTAAACATTAATTAAAATTATACTAATTATTCAGTTTATTGTAATATCTATAAATGTACAAAGTATAACCTCCTATAAAAGTTAGCGTCTTGAATAATATGTTAATTTAATCAGGATTAACTGATTAATTTGAAATGTATACCATACAGTAGCTTTGATTAAAACGTGGAGTGGTTGATATTGTTAAATGTAATCAATCAATGGAATATTAAAATTAGTGGAAAATTGCCTGTTGCATAAGACATTGAAATTCTGCAGTTAATAATCAAACACAAAACGCACATCCCAAAAGTAACTATTCGCAATTAATTTTTCTCAAGTCTAATACAGTAAGTCATTTTCATGTTTGTTTTATGTAATCTCAAAGGATTTAAAGTCTCGCAAAATCAAATAAGTATCCCGTGCTGGCGCCATTATTTAACCCAAGATAATTTGATCCAGAAATTAGTAAACATGCACAAAGTGCAACTACTTCCATTCACTGCGGAGTAATTATATTCATGCCTTGGTACTGTACTTTGCGAACAGACCAATGCCACAAAATTCTACCATGTAACTCTTGGGTAAAGAGGCAACTGAAGATAAAGTGCCTTGTGCAAGGACGCAAGTGAAATCATAGAGAGTGTGGGATTAACACTCCCGACCTCAGTGGTTAGAGCGCGAACCGCAACCAACGCAGCACGTATACACATTGCATACAAAATAGATGAGCCGTACTACAAATTAAAAATCAAATAAAATACATACAGTAGCAAAACATAGGTTTAAATGAACCACTTAAAACAGTACATGATGAATATTGGGATCAAATTTTAAATAGATGAGCTGTACTACAAATTAAATATCAAAACAAATTAAATATTTTAATATTAAACATTTTCTGAGAATGGCAATTGGAGATGGCAAAATTAACAGGTTGAAATTTAATCTGGCTTCTACTGAGGAAAAAAAAATTTGACCATTTCATCAATAGACGACAAGAAGTAATAAAAAAAACCCTAAAAATATATATAAAAGCGCCATCAAAACTGAGAGCGATATTCTCAATGTGATGCTGTTCACGCAGTGTCATTGATTTACTTGAATGTTAAATCGAGTCAGCAGAGCTGTTAATTTGAAACCCTCCAGACATGACACTCACTTTGCTCGTGCAAAAGTCGTTCTGGCACTATCTGTTCTCAGTAACCGACTGTCTTCATCGCCAATTTCCGCATCCCTTGTCATCCTTAAATCAAAAAAAAAAATTTGATTAGCCAACGTAATGCGGTTGTGGTCATTAAATTTTCATAATTTAAATTAAATTAAAAGCAAATCATGCAAAACATGTCAAATTGGAGCAGTGATTAACGTAATCACACCTAGTTGTCTCTAAAAAGTTTGACTGTTAAAATCAGAAAATAATCTCTGACGAAATACATAAAACATACTAAGAAACATAAATTAATCCAAAAAAAAATTTGATTAGCCAACGTAATGCGGTTGTGGTCATTAAATTTTCATAATTTAAATTAATTAAAAGCAAATCATGCAAAACATGTCAAATTGGAGCAGTGATTAACGTAATCACACCTAGTTGTCTCTAAAAAGTTTGACTGTTAAAATCAGAAAATAATCTCTGACGAAATACATAAAACATACTAAGAAACATAAATTAATATATTAATTTTCCTGTTTGTGTCCCACAGAGTGGTTTTGAAGGAAATTTGATAAGAATTATCAATGTTCATCTGAACATTATTTTGTAAATTTGCTTCTATTGTGAACAATGACAAACTTTATGTTACAGTTAGAAATGCATTGTGGGATTCCAAGAAAGCATTACATCATTAATATGTTTCTAGCCTTGAAATTATATACGTGTTTCAAAGCTGGGTAGAGTAGAAGTAACAAGACGATAGCATTTTGTCATTAACGCAGCAATCTTGTTTATGTTTAAATATTGAATGTTTATTATTATAAATTTAATAAATACTGTACTACGAAGTTCTGCGAAGCAAACTATTAAATCATTCAATAGTAAACTTCATGGAACTTCATAGTCTTCATTATATACATTTTTAAAAGACGTATTGTCTCTTGCTAATGTCAAAAAATCATAACAAATAATTTTTGAAATTAAGTTGCTCATTTTGCAGTAACATACAAATGATTAACTTAAGCATAGAAATTATTAAATTAAAAAAATGTACACCCAGATTTTGAAACCATAAATTATAATAAAAATAATAAAACACTTCCAGTGACTGGCAGTGTTTCTATCATTTTTCGCTGCAAACTGATGGGTAAACATTTTTTAAATACACTAATTCTATGTTCAACTTTTATGTTACTTCAAAATGGTAAATTTCAAAAATTATTTTTATGGTTTTTTTGGTATTTTGCATGGGACAATACATCTTTAAGTATGTTAGGGTTTAATTATCATTAGAGTATCATTATTATTAATATTATTTCCTATTATGTACAGTGCATGCTTGTTATCAACTTCAGTTCAGATTTCTTGGTCTACACTATGTTTTAATGACTTTATTTTGGTCAAAATTACTTTGTAATATCTGAAGATAATAAATAAATAAATATTATTGGTCAGCAGAGAATTTTATGTCTAAATAAGTACATGAAATAAAATACCTCTAATCATTTATTGGCTTTACAGATGATATAAAAAATAGGAAAGATTTGAAACATAAATAAAAGACAGACAAGATGGGTGAAATATGCTAGATGATGATTATTTCACAAAGGTAAAATTTTTTCATAAAAACTGAGGCAGAAGAGATATATTTTAGTTTGTTTAAATTATTTCTTGCTCATACGTATGAACGAATGCCATCGCATTTAAATGCTCTAGGCATAGAAATGATGGTTACTTTTAACAGCTAGCTAGCTAGTTGTCAAAGTAAAACAGGTTTGTTTAATCTTTTTACACAATCCACAAAAAAAAAAAAAAACCCACCATCCACAAAAAAAAACCCAAACCAAACCATTCAACACTAAAGTATTAATGTACGTTTCAAGGTACGAACATTAGTGTTGGAGGTAAAATGACGACATCAAAATTGACTTTTAGAGGGTATTAATTTATTGTTCAGGACATAAAAATCAACCCTACAGACACAGTAAAGCATAAAGATTATCCAGGGAATTGTTAGATTCAACTCTCTGGATTGTCTAAGCCTAAGTACTGAATGTTATTAGGCCAAAGTATTTATTATTAGATATTATAATGAAATAGAAGCCATAGTACATATGTATGCATATGTAATTGCGTAATGATAAGATACTCAATGTTGCATAAAAAGCTGTACCAAGGTTAACTGTCTATTGGTTTTACTTGTTTTGGATTCAAAGGATTATTTATTATCTATTTGATTTTCTATAAGATTAAAACCTCCAATTACTTTATTAAGATTTGATCAGATGAAGAAAATATGATAGTGTAATGCTTAATGTTAGAATTAGATTTTAACATTGTTTGTTATTGTAAAAGGCATATTTGGCTATGTGACAAAGGTATAAATATAGAAATTTTAAAATGAATAAAAATAATATTAAAAATAATAAAAAATTTAACATAGTGATAATGATAACAATAACACTGCTAATAGTGTTAGTAATAACAATAGTATGCTAGTAACCATAACAAATAAACAAAACAAAAAAATATAAAAAATAACATTGAAATAAGTAAAATAAAATGATAATGTTTTCATCCCTTTGAAAATTGTTGAAAATAATATTTAACAATAATAAAACTAACAGCCAATAAAAACACAGAATTCACATTTGTACTACCATTCAACATAACATTTTACAAAATTTTGTCTTAACTGCTTTTCAATCTTGTTGAGATTGTTCAAACTGTATTATCTTTGTTTAGATCCCCTTTAAATGTAGGAATACCTCCATAGTAGAACCACAACAAAAATATGGTACCTTTTTCACTTTTTTTGAGATATCAATTGTATCTAGCTTTGTTATGTATTCAGTGTCATTATTTGTTTTTATGCATAACTTTGTGTATGTATGTAATTACAACATGATTGCACATAGCTATATTCAGTCATGAAATTTCCCCATAGTGAATAAAGTCTTGCATCCTTAATTAAATTTTAATAAGTCAATCAAAATGAAAAAAAGAAAATTAATGATTTTACATACTGGTAGTGCATAATTTCTTTATATAATATTCTTGGTTGAGTACATATTATAGTATGTATCCTGAACATGCATTAGATATTAGGTAACATTGTTGTTGTTAGTACTGTAATAGATCGATGTAGGAAGAAATGAGCTCCAGATCGTTCTGTTGATTGACAGAACATGGTCAAATTATAAAACATGATAAGATTTTAAATAAATTTCTGAATCGGCAATGAATATCTCTTGGGGCACAATTCTAACAGCATGAAAGGAATTGTGTTGCGTTGATATCGGAAAGCACTGTCTCACGGCTAGTCTTACGATTATGCTTCCAATCACAATGTAACTACTAGCAATCATGCTACCAATCGGGAGATAGAGAGTTAATTGTAAACAGGCTAAAAAATGTGAATTATGTGCAAGTCAACAAAAAAACTATACTGGGTTGGAAGATTCAATGGTGAAAAAACTTGCCAAAAAGAGGGTCAAACAAGTTTGACAGGGGTCCAAGAAGGGGCTGGAGCCTTGGTCAGGATCTCCCAATAAAATTACAGATGGGGATCTGCAATCTCATTAAGTACATTTGGAACAACAAAACAATATTTTTAGTTCGACAACCTTGTTGTAGCATTGAATGAAAGGGAATCCAGGCTTGTCTGACCAAGAAATATTTCCCCCTAATCCCAGGAGGCACCACCACTGCTTAGCTTCTAGACTCGTGTAAAATCTGCTCAGTAGATTTTACATGTTTTAGCGTTTTTTTATTTGCCTCGATGCTAAATACGCAGTACATGCAGTGTTCCTTCCAGGGTTGCTAACACATGCCAAATGTAAAGCATTAAAATGTCTAATCTTTCCATTATGATCAAACTGAACATAACTTAGTCAAGCCAGACAGGTTGATGAACCATGTATCCTTGCAACTTGCAAGACTTCACACACACACACATCACTAAATATTAATATTCAATGGTCTGCTGAGGTACAAACATAAGATGTACATAGTATTTTCGTCTACACTATACATACAACTAATGTATAGTATATAATATATACTTCAAGATGGTATAGAAAAATATTAATTTAATGATTTATATCTATATTACTTATTTATATCATTATAATAATAATAATAATAATATAATAATAATATACTAATAATAATGATAAATTCTTCTATAGCGCATTTTGCAACAATGCGATTAACAACAAGAAAAAGAACAAGCAGAAAGCTACATATTTGCATTATTATTAATATTACACATTCTTTAGATCTATATTAACAGTTAAAAGAAGTGGAGATAAACAGCTTTAGATAAGATAAAATTGACTTCCAATAGCAGTGATCCTCCAAAGCAAACCCCACAGGGCTTGTACTGGAAAGCTAATGAGCAAGGCCTAGTAAGAAACAGTTGGACCCACAGGCTTTTCTTCCTACAATGCATGTCTGCTTTTTGATGGTTTTCTTTGTTACTTTTTGTTTAGTTTCAAGAACATATTATAGTTTAGTAAATTTGGTATTTTTTGTGCAACCTAATTCTCTGCTTTTTCCATACTTATTATAATTACTTTTAAAAAATCAATAAACCTTTTATAGAATTCAACCATTTTAAAGATACCCTGAACACTTAAGCCGCTTGAGATGAAAAGATGAGGAAAAAAATAAAAGCATCATCAATAAGGTTCCTTAATTTTGATATATGACATTCAAAACATAACACTAACAATAATTATTATTAATAAGTATAATAAAAGATGGATTTATACATAGCATAAATAAATGACGTCTTTATGAGCTCGACAAAAGGTAAGAAGACAATGAAAAAAATTGATGAATAAATAAGCATGAAAAAAACACCAAGCTAGCACCCAAATCAGAGTATGGAGTTACACCGCCAACCGGAGATCTATATTTACGTAATCCAGTTATTACTACCTTATGATGAAATTTAAACAATTACATACAGTACTTACAATTCACCATTTCTGTCCACTGTACTTGCATTTGCTTTAACATTTAATTGACTAAAATAAAATTTTTAAAAAAAGTATCTTTAAATTTAACACTGAATATGCTTTATCAAAATATCTAACAAAATATATTTCAAAAAGCTGCAGATAAAAAGTTTTCAATGACTTTCAGACACTATTAAAAACCTTTGTATATTATATTTCAGAGGCAGATCCAGAATTTTTTGCTGGGATGATATAAGTGGCAATCAAGGACCTGACCACATGGGATAGAACCAATGCCAAGAGAGGAAGGCTTTAGGTTCCCTTACTTATTTTGGAAACCAGGGGGGTATTCTCCTTAGAACCTTCAGAGTTTTAGCCATTATAGATCTCGCTTTTGTATTGGCTGCTGAGGGGAGAGCACACCTCTTCTGCTATCCCCTGGATCAGCCACTTTAATTTATACAAATTACTCTCATAATCACTTATTGTAAGAGTAGAGCAAAGAGCAAATTATTGCCTATTTGGCAGACAATGCAGTGTCAGTACCAACATATAATCAGTACATTGCTCCTTAACATAAAAAATTCTCGTATGAGGGTTATTCAAGTAGCCAAGCCGATTCTAGTCTAGTTCTCCCCCTGATGTTTAGCCATTTGTTTCCCGGATTTTCCCTTCTGGCAAATTCCCACTGTGACATTTTTCCCCGACTTTTTCGCCATGAGGATCTCCCAGCGACCTACTGGACTCCAATTTGAACTGCTCGCCAAAACTTACTTAAAAATAAGTACCTATAATTAAGTAGACTAGTATACCTTTGAGTTTTCTCTGCTTCCAAGTGTGCAAGAGACGGTGAAATTCCGTGGATCAGACTTTTCTTTGGTCCTCCATTTATAACACGAACATTCTAAGAAGAAAATTAATATCATCACATATTAATGTTTAAGAATGTTATAGTATGACTTTAATACATTTTGCTTGTTTATTACAGGATTTTGCAAAGAGCTATATGTTTATACAAGGATGCTATGCATGTATACTGTAATTTTTAGTTATTATTAGGATTATAAAAATTAAGTAGTATTATTGAAGGTGTACACCCCCTCTTTGTCACTCCTACAAACTTTTTTTCAGAAGCCTGTCAACATCTGATTCTGATCTTCTTTTGTTTTAAGAGCAACCAAATTTTGTCTTAAAATTTAATAAATTTTTTATCAATTATAAAATTCAGATTAGTAATTCTTTATAAAATATAATAGGAATATAAATAAAATAATGTTTATTTTTTATTTATTTAATTTAGGCATAAGACCAAGGATATGCCAATACCGAACTTAATCAGTTAAGCATCCTAATCACATAGCTACAGATAATTACATAACATATTATATAACACATGAGTGCATACTTCAAATTTTACATTTTAAAAATCAAGAAAAACAAGTTGCTCTGACCAGTAAGAACTTATTAAGCAAGATGAAAGAAAAAGCTGACATACTAATCATAGTAATAACTACATGATCATTACTAGTCATTGTATACTATTAAATTATAATAATTTACAGTATTAATCATGTAATCTTCAGGCAAAAACTAATGGCCAGGCATACTCTTTCAGTGTAAAGCAGATCATATACGTTAGATGATTTTGGAAGAAATAGACGATCCTTGACGTATAATAATCTATCAAGTGATCCTTTGACGTGATTGCGAATTCACGTGAGTGCGAGTGGGATGCATATACTGTAATTTGATCACGGTGGTATTCCTCTATGGTTTTAATAGATCCGGCATAATATCAGAGTAATTATCACATGGACAGCACAAAGGAGGAGATCATTACTTACAAAACAAGCATACATAAGGTACATCATCATGATCTGTTCGTTTAATCAAACAGATGAGACATTATTTGACAATAGATAATAGTGAATGAGCATAAAGTGTGTTGTTGCTAGCCCTAATGACTCCATGTGTGTCATACGAAATAGGGTTAAGTACAAGGCTACGATTTACGCTAATGTACTATTATTGGGTATTATACGTAACGATCTTCAGGTAATAATCAAAATAAATATAAACATGCTGTTTCCCATTTTAAGAAAAACGTTGGCGAAAGACACTTAAAAATGTGTATTATATTGATTACACTGTAACGAACTCAAACTGGTGATTCACCGTACCGACACAGAAATATGTTATCTATCATGTGGAACGTGTGAACTATACATGAACGCAACGATCTCCATTACAACATTATTGTGCATAATTACTGTATGCCTGGATGATACTTCAAAAATCTATCCAACAATTGTCATTATTATTGTTATTAATATTCTGCATTACCACAGTGCAACACTGTTCATCATCACTGTATTTGCATATGTATACGTTGTCTTACTATGGACCTTGAAGTAGATTTCTATATCAATAAAAATAATCAAAAAATAAAATGAAACTTTTTAAGTATTTTTCGTGAATAAATTCTCTCAGGCATTAATATTTTGCACAATCTTGCCCAAGAAAAATCTTGTGCATGGGAAGTTTGCGCAGGTGGTCTAGAGCGCTTTCAGTAGGACCCCTTTATAGAACACACTCCGCTCCTTGGAATAGTACTCCCAAAACCTTACAATGTGCGTTACAATAAGAATTGGAATATCGTATTTGAACTTAAACTATGATCTTTTGATTAGAATGCTAAATACTTGTTACAGATGTAAGGGGCGGGATGAGAATAGTATCAAAAATTATTTTGTAACAGTTTTGTTACAAAGGTGTTGATTGATTAGTTTGGAACATGTCAATCATGCTGAAATAAGAGAAGAATGTTCACGGTTCACTGAACAGTGACTGAAAAATTACTAACAAGTGTGTAAAGTATTATATTTATTCAACATATTGATCCCTATTGATAACTATTTATAGAGTATAATTTTAGGTTGGTTAGTAATATAGTCAACCTAATCAGGAAAAGTATAAAATGGCAGACATGTCATAATCAGAAAATCAAACTTCAACATGGAAAAAAAGTGTCATTGTCCTTGTACACAACACTCGTATGATTAGTCCATGACTGTAATTTCAAGATTAAAGATGTATTGTTCCTTGAAAATGACAAGAAATTATAACAAATAATTTTGAAATTAATTTGCTCATTTTGCAGTAACATACAAATTATTAACTTGAGCATAGAAATTATTGAATTTAAAAAAATGTGTACTTTGATATTTATACTGGATATATGATATGATAATAAATATAATAAAACAATTTTAATGACTGGAAGACTTATTCTTTGCAACATTATCTGTACACATTTTTTAAATAGACCAATTTTTTATTACTATTAGAAATATTATTACTATTATTATTAACATTTTATTTGTCATTTTAAGTAATAAAAAAAGTTTGTCAATTTGATAAAATAAGGTACCACACTCCATATACAGGCACAGATGCAAGGGGGCCCACCCGGTCAGGGCTCCTCCCCCCTTTGGAAAGTCCAAAAAAAAAAAAAAAAAAAAAAGACAGAAGAAAAAATTGATTGCCCAAAAGGCCTCAGAGGTTATTTTTGGGCATCTAGAACACAGAAATGTTTTCATGGGGGCATTCCCCCGGACCCCCTAGAGTATTGGTGTCTCAACATTTTGAGCCCCACTTTGAGCCCCTTTTTGAACACCTCTGGATCCATCCCTGATATGCATAAAAATAAACTAGAGCCAGTAGCTTTCAACAATGAAGTTTTCTCGTCTTCTTCTCAATTTCTCCATAGCTACACTGAAGCACCATTGTGATACATGTCCCAGAGTACATTTTACTACTAAACGATTTCTTGGCCTATCCATCTCGCTCATAAAAGGGTTGGTCACCTGCTAGGTCAAAAAAATGGATGGGTCCATAATTTTGCACCATGGGATAAAACATTTGGAGGGAATTTTAAGATCATTTATCAGAGAAATTATCAGTGCTGCGAAAAAACATGGCCTTAATGTGATCAGCTTAGCTCAGTCGGCTAATCTGGTGGTAGCCACTCTGTGTGTGCTGAAACGTGGAATTCTCTAGGTCCTCGGTTCAATTCCCATCGCTGCATCTCCTTGTGTTTCAGCTGGAGGGCTGAAACACAAGTACAATAGCGCACCATCTTTGGGATGAGACATTTAAGCCGTTGGTACCGTGTGCATCTGTGGCTCATGTGCACATTAAAAAACGCAGCACACTCTTCGGAAAAGAGTAGGGGATTGTCTCCCGGTGTACTGCCCAATCACTACCAGAAGGTCCCCACTGGAAATATGTCTTCTTCTAGACTTTTGTGGGCAATCCTTGGTGTTTACACCGAAAAAATCCATCCATTAATTGTCATCATTAGACGTTAACAAATTACCATATTTCACCATTTTTAATAAGTTATTCAATTTTGTAATTAAATTTTTGAAGTTCTTCCAAACTTCTTGAGCAACAGTTATTTAAATGCAAATTTTTAACTTGTACAGGTATTGCTTTTCATAAATTATTCTTTTTTATGCTTAAGCGGAATGATTTGAAAGTTAATTATCCTTACTGAAGATTACTTATTATTCATAGTAATCAAAAACTAGGATCCGGTTGAACTTTATCTTAAATTAATCACAATAAAGTTTACTGTTAGTTTTTCTTGAAATTTCAATTTACAGCTCATATTAATCAACTCTAGGGATCTGAGTTACCATGACAAAACATTGTTGAATGAGATGCGTTATTTTCATTGGGGTCTTAATGATTATGTAATATTATTCCCAATAAATATTAATTTCCCCAGAGGCCCAGAGGCCATTAGCATAATACTAAACTTGTAATGAGCAGTTTAGTTCTATGTATTGCAACAAATAATTTTTTGAGGCTGAATAGAATTGGTTTCAATGTACTTTTCCATACCAACTTCTCCTTTTCCAATCCTTCTTGTCTAATAAAAACTGAGCTGAATGCTACATCTACATCAATTGCTAGCTAAGTGCCAGTCTTGTTGAATGTGAAATTACAACCTTATATATCACATATCTAAAGTGGCCATCTCAATGGAGCTAATTAATCATATATATAAGACTACAAAATAGAAAAGGTATTACATAGACTTCACATGTTATAATAACTAATGGACAAATTTTCCTTAAGCTATATTTATCATGCTCATAAAATATTTTTATGAAAATTATTCAAAAAACTAAATTATTTAGATTTATAGGTTATTGATTGAAGAAATTATGAAGAAGAGCTATATTAGGCAGAGGGAAAAATTAATAGATAACAAACAGCTCATTTTAAGAAAATCTTGATTTTACATTGACATTAATGTGTGTGGTTGTAATGTCTTTATTAAATCATAATGCAATCTTCAGTACAGTATTTCTTTACTAATTAGTATGATCATTTCTTCCCATTTTCATTCCATTAAACTCTTTAAAAGTGTGAAATTTAGCATAATTAAACCACAATCCTGATGGCCTAGTAATTGTTTACAGAATTCTCTGCACATCTCTTAAATATGGCATGTGGTAATTGTTTATTGTAATTGCTTGTGCATAATGCACACACCTTGATTTCAAAGGTACATAAAAGAAAGTGATGTTTCAAGATATAGGATATAGGATCATCCGACAACCGAACTGTGCTGTTGATGCTCAGTCAATATCGCCATCACCAGTGCACCATCATCATCGTCAATCTTCATCTAGTAAAACTGCAAAGTCATTAACTTTAAAAAACCCACACACATTACAATTTGTTTTGGGTCCCAAAAATCCTGTAAAAGACAGGCCAAATGACCTAAAATCGCATGAAAACCGACCATTTTTAACGTGTTTTTTAAGCTTTTTCCTTTGACATTACACCAATTTTGTTGGCCGTTTCGGTAACGTATCCACAATTTATTTAGAAATAATGTTTTTATATAACAATGTTTTTATATAAAATATTTCTAAATCAGTTTTGCTTTATCTGAATCTTTTTTTTACTGCAAGCGTATCCGAAAACCGTCCGCGTAGTAACATTGGCTGTTGACCTGAAGCAACCTAAATTATACGTTTGGCTTTCACAAAAACATCTCTCATTCATTCAATTTTCATGGCCTTTACAGTATCAAAAAGAGAATAAATTAAGCTTTCATGTCATCTAAAAATTTATTAGCTTACTTTTGTGGATGGAATGCCCACTTATGTAGGTATGAAATTTTAAAATTTGACAATCTCTAAAACTAAAGAATGGGAAGGTATTGCACCTTCAAATTTTAACGACTTGTTGATGAAAAACTTTGATTTCTCAGAGGTATACCGGTAATAATAATTTCTATTATATTTTATAAATATTAGGTATTATAGAGACCTGAAAATTTCAGTAATCAGTAGTTTTAAAACGTTGAACTATTAGAAATTATTTTCAGAGGTAAAATTTTGGTCACCCTGACGCCACACTAAGATCAGCGGACCCGACCATTATACACTTCAGGTCAGTAGTAAAAAGTGCCTAGTTCCATGAATTTATACTATTCAAGGAAATTCCTATTCAATGCCCCCCCCCCCTTTTGGAAAGTCAAAAAAAAAAAGGGAAAAAAAGAATGAAAGAAAAAGAAATAATTTGATAACCCAAAACTCTTCAGAGGTTATTTTTGGGTGTTTAGAAAACAAAAATTTCACGGGACATGCCTCCGGACCACTTAGGTTAGTGTTGTCTTGATCGGCCCCACTTTCGGACATCTCTGGATCCGTCCCTGGAGAATGTCTCCTTAGGCTCTAGTTAAGAGGTACGGTCAAATAATTTATGGGGTGATTCAGCGGTCACTCCATTGTACAAGGGAGTAATTCAAGATACCTTGTAAAATGCTTTACGCATAGGCTTAGGTTGGCCTATACTAGGCTAGCTAGAGAATCAGTCGAGAATCACAACAAATTGTAATGCCAACAATGGTATGCTGACATGTTGAACACAAAACAAGAGGATTTTTAGCACCAAAAATAATATAATCTTCCTTCCTAACAACGCCAGTACAGATATGAAACATGTAGGCTGAGGGCACCTTGACCTCTGACGATTACAATAGTGCAATTTTCACAAAAACGTGATGCAATAATGACAAAATGATTACCGGTATTATTGTTTAATTTCAGTACATATTTTCAGCCGCTCCAAATTTCTTTCCTATTCTTCTTTCTTCCTATTCTTCTTCCGTTTTTTTGTTAAATTAAATTTAATATACTAAATACATATTTACCCATATTTATATAAATATATAAATAAGTATATCATTTTTTGACTCTAGAACTATGCCTGTGTAAACATTGTGTCTGTATTCAACATAATTCAATCTTACTGCTTTATTTAAATATCAAATATTATTAAACTTTAACGACTACATTGTTTCATATAATATATTTTTCAAATAAATATCTAAACAGTTTTAATTAGTGAAATATAAACTCTGAAAGTAAATTTACATAGATTAGATCAATAAAAATTTACATAGTAGTAATTATTATCTATTCATTAACAAGAATAACTTTTTCAATCTTCTAATCAATTTTATATAGCCGAATTTAGTTTTGACCTAGGCAAACCTTGCTAATAAAAAAGGTACACTTTCTCCATCAAAAGGCTTTTTCTATGAATGCAATGAGTTATGATAGGGTTAAAACATTAAGAAGATATTCGATCTTGGCTACATACCCGCGGACCATGCATCGCACCTGATCCGTTGCTGCATATTCGGGAACTCATTACCAGGTCACTACCTAGGCCTACAATAGGCTAGGCTAGCGCCAACTAGTACTACTAGGCCTAGAATAACTTTTTCAATCTTCACTAATCAATTTTAGGCTAGCCTAGGCCTACTAGGCTAGGCCCTAGGATAGGCCCATCCCCAAGCCTAGGCCTAGGCCTAGAGTAGAAAATATGGTGGTGAGGTGATGACAGTGGAGGCACACTCAACCAACCTTGCCTCAGTCTAAAAAAAGTTATGACGCCTATGCTTAGTCTAGGAATAGAAAATTAGTGATTATTGTACAACTAAATATATGCACCTTCCCTTCAACAAGTGCACTTATTAATAGGTACCTGAAAACGAACTGCTGACCAAAAAAAGACGACCGACCGACGACGGAACGAAAGTTTCAAACTTTTTTAACTATGAAGAGCAAATTGGGTCAAAAACTAAAACTTTTCAACTGTAATGAATGCTGAATATGCAGTTGTGTTGTCGCGGATTAAACGCCCAATTTATCTGCAACGCACTAGATCGGCGGTGTAATCGAACGTGAGGCCACTTCATACTACCAGCCTTTTTATCCGACTGATATAAGCTATTGTCAGTGGCGTATCTAGGGGGTGCGCGGGGGGCTCACGCCCTTTCAAAAATTATTCGTTCCCCCAGAAGCTCCGCCTCCCCCAAATCATGATCAAGTAGTTAAAAATCACCTCATTTTGAGAATTAGCCCCCCCCCCACTTTAACTTCGCGCACCCCTACTGTTATTATGTTTCATTTTTCATATTTATATTGAGCCTAAATATTTGTTTTATATAGCATATGCATTTTGTGGGATTTTGGTAGAGGGTTTCTATGTATCATGATAAATATTGTCAGAAGCTCTCTTCAAGTTCGAGCCCATTTACGTTATTGTTATATAAATACCGGTGTAATAAATTAAATTTCTTACAACCGGAAAGTGTTTATTTGAAAGGTTCTTAAAAATCATAAAGACAGTACGTAATTTGATAAGTCAGGGATAACACCTCCGTGTGGTTCATGTATCATATACGGTTCGAGATGTCAAAGTAAGGAAATAGCTTGACATTACCTTAATTATTGTATCATCACTCTTGATCAATTGCTAATTGCTGGCAGGGTATTAGCTTTTCAATTTACAGGAATGAAGGAGATATCAAGGCAGGCCTTGGGTTATATAATCTAGCAATAGTTCATTACCATGCACTGATACTATGCATTGATAAAGCTCAACGACTTTTCATAGCTAACACGACATGAATAGGTTTGTATCTGTGGCATCGAGGGAAATTGAAAATATGACTTAGGTTTATGTTTAAAGAAACACGGTTTTGTCATTAACGAACAGAAACGATGGTTATAAATTTAATTAGGATGAATGTATAACTTCAAATTCATAATATTATACAAATTATAATGATGATGATATTATGATTAATAATAAACATTAATGATAATGATAGTAATGGCAATAATATTTTTTAAATAATCAAATTCACAGAAGCCCCTACTTACATGCTGACTGATATTGCCTCCTTCCACGCCAACCGCACCACGTTTGCTACACCACCATCCATTATCCTGCGCATACGCTGACAAAACCAACACAGGAAAAAATCCCAGTGTCACCCACGCCTCCCACATGTCAATTTGTTGTGGAGTTATCCAAAGAAGTACAATCAACAACCAGATATATGCGAAAATTGACCATACCGCAGTTAGCATAAACACTCCGAAATCTTTTACTTTCTTCGTCTCCGGCGACGGGACACTAGCAATACAGACGGCGGTAATCATAAGCAGATTAAAAGCTGCACTGCCGATAATAGTGAAAGTTCCCAAACTGTCTTTATTCCCTATGTCGCTTATCGTAGAAATAGTTTCTACAACAGCCAGTAAAATTTCAGGAGCACTGCTACCCAGTGCCATGAGCGTCAAATTCGCAACCGTTTCGTTCCAAACCAACACCTCTCTCTCCGTTCTGGTATTTTTCTCCGCATCCCACCTCACAACTGTTTTCTTTTTACTTGTTATTACCTCAATACTACACATAAAAACGTCACTAATAATCGCTATACCGATGAAAATGTATACCATAGCAAGAATGTACAGGAAACCCCGTACCCCCTCCGACCATAGGTTTTCAGCGGGAAGCAGTAGCCAACTGCTACACACCTTGTCACCTTTACCGTAAACTTCGACCACATATCCGCGGGAATAATTCGAATAATGCTGCATAACCATGGTGTTTTAGCTTCAATCAGCCAGGTTTACTCTGAAAATAAATGCATAGAACATAATTAACAAAAAGTAAACATCTGTCTTAAACATTCAACCATACCGTCTGTCATAAACACTAGAAAACCCACTCAAAATCAATTTTAAAAGCACATTTATAAACGATTAAATTAATAAGTGATTAACTTTCAATGTCACACAGATTTCAACGTCACACAGGGTGCTAGATCGAGGGCCCTGTGGACCACCGCACGAGAGCGCATAGGCGTTACGCCACTGTTTGTGGGACAACACGTGCGTATGTGACATATGCGCGTACTTTTCTGATTGGCTTGGATAATAAATCGGTGAAAATTTAATTATTATTACTGTTTTTTTAAGTTAAATTAATAATTTGTTCAATCATTTCAAATTAAACAATTACCTTTTATCAAATTGGATTTTAAAGGTTTAAAACCAATGAGGTACTTTATTCTGAAAAAGAACCCTGTAACAAATCATAATTACGGCTTCTCGTTAGCCGTTATTGTAACTTATACAGGGTTATTATAATTACCTTATTGTTTCCGCGTATATATAATAATTTTAAAAGTCTCCAATGCTCTCTAGCTTCATCAAGCATCGTTAAATTAGTTCGATTTTTCACCGGGTAATTAGGAGGATATTTTTGCATGATTGCTATTATTACGTCGGCTATTATACCATACTATCATATTTACTTCTCGTATATTATATTTATATCTATATAGAATCGCCGACAGAATATTAATGATAAATTATAATGGTATATTTTCAAAATTAGAATATTTGCAGACTAGTATATTTGATAAGATATCATTTAATCAATGTCTGTATTGATTGTTGTTGCCTAGTAACAATTGCCATAGTAATTATTATTGTGCCTAACAATGATATCTCAGGTAACGACTAGGAGTTTTTGGTATTGGAGCCTATTGCACAAATCATTTCAACTATAAATCAACATTATACGCAGCAATAAATATTTTAATTAGTTTTTCTTTGAGAGATATCGAACACCAGGTTTATTTATGTGGTTTTTTTTTTGTTTTTTTTTTGTGTGTTTTTTTTTAATGAAGAGTTAATTAAAGGTTGCTTCTTTATTATATATGAATCGCATAAAATCATCTCCAATATACCAATCAAGTTGCATTACATATTTCGTATTACCACGTCAGTATATACATAGGCCCTACTGTATAGATGAGGTATCTCCGATTGTCATTATATATACCGATACAGCCTAATGCCTTCGGTATATATAATGTATGTGTAATATAAATTATAATGTAGATACATGTTTATGGACCAAAATCATTTAAAAAGGAGCCGTAAGATTAGACCACACGGCGACACATGGCGGCCACAACGTCTACTAATTTTCAGTACAACGACAGTCCCTTTTTTTTTTAAATATTGTACTGAAAGCTTTTTTTTTTTAAATATTGTACTGAAAGCTTTTTTGTTCGGATGTGATACGTAGAACCAACTACGGCTGACGTCCCATCCCAAAGACAAGGAGACCTTTCCGGAGTGTGTCAACAACCGACCAATCAGAACAGGGCTAATAATACGCGCGTGTCTTACAAAAACACACTTGCTGTCCCCACAAAAGCACGCGTTTGCGTTTACACACTGTCGCTGTCGTTTAGTTGAACATTTTATAGCAATGTTTAAACGGATGGGTCCTGGCGGAAAGGTCCATTTCACCCATTAGTGTCCCCAATTCCCTACTGCTGTGCTAACTCGCACGCACATACACGCATTATATAGGAGATAGAGAATCGCTTGTCAAGAATCATGTAATACGCCTCGAGAATAATATAAACATTTAGATCTTTGGACAGTTCAAGTACGTGATTTCTGTTTGAAGTAGATGATGACGTAGCAGTCACGAGGTGTGTGCTAACAGACACGTACTAAATATCAATTATTATTTCCATTACATATCTTTTAACAAAATTTTGTTTCCTTGTTTTTTTTCATATCAAAGCACGAACTCGACAATTACATGTTGGAACTTTATGATGAAGTCTGCTTATGTGGCTAGACTGGAGAAATTTTAGTTGTGAAAGCAATCCTTGAGTTAATATATTGCGGGGGTTTTTTGGACGGGGGGGGGGGAGTTATGACAACCAGATTTATTTTTGTTTAATTCAGGGGCTGTAAAGTATTTGAACCCATGACACCGAGATTGAAATTAACCGTTTTAACATTCAGACCATAGCTTCACCCTGCCGATTGATTGGAAATATAATAGGCCTACAATTGTTTATGTAAACAAATAAGATGATTTCTTTTGAAACGATTAAATGTCTACCTTAAGTAAAGCAAACTTAAAGTTAATGTGCAGCAACCCAATATTGAGATATTGGATTAGACTATCTTAATCCTGAAGTCATGCCACATAAATATAGCGAGACGATACATATAAACAACAAATAACAAAATAAGGGTGAGATTCAGTTAAGATATTTTTTTTTCATATACAATTTTTTTTTGTTTTCGCATGTAATAGGAAGACAAACGAATGTTCGAGCAGCCATGTTAGTCGGAGTGCCTCAATTAAATGTAATTAAAGTGATTAAATGACTTCCTTTCAACTCAATGACAAAAAAGAACATGCAAATTGTATAATAAAGTTATAAACAAGGTGAAATGGAAGAAAGCACACAGACATGTGAAGATACAGGATAACTGACTGGTCAGCTTAAAAAACAGAAAACAGACAGTAGAAAGCAAGAGAACATGGAAAAAACAGGACAGAGAAAAACATGTCAATAATAATCAATGGTTGTTGCTCGGGGTGAACGATTGCTACACTCAAAACCCGATCTATGCCTTATGCAGATTTTTATTTGATTTATTCGCAGCCGTTTTATTTTGATCACGAATTCGATTAGTTTGTTACCATTAGTTGCCTTTGTCGCGCCTTTATCTACAAAATAGTGATTATACGAATCTGTTATTATTTAATCTATTTGTTGATATAGAAATTTAGTGTATGCTAATATTAGAGCATAGCACTGTTCGTTAATGTTAAACTAAAGAGATTTATGGTAGTGTAGAGGAATTATTATATAGTAATTCTCACTGGAATTAAGCTAAGAGAACGAAAATATCTATAAACCTATGTTACCATTTACAATTTAACATCTACAAGTTTATATATTTCTCATTTCTTTTCGTTAAGCCCATAGGCCTATCGGGCTCAAATTTACATTGTCCACTAAAATATAATCTACACGATATTCATATCACAATCAAAATTTAAGGTAGTAAAGAAAATCAAAAATTGGCAAAACATCAAAAATAGTTTAAAATGATAATAACAACATCTAAAACTTGCTAAATTTTTTATACTGAGAGATGTCCAGATAATTGCAATGCTTCAAATGTGATACGTGCCCCTTTTTATTACATCGTAGGTCTTATTTTCTGTCACCCAAATGTTTTTTGAGACATAAAACACATAACGACAATACCAAATGATTCATCTAGAAATGCAATTATTCTATCCATCTTCCGTTTTGTTTCTAACTTAGCCACGTCCTCCTGGTACTGGACACTTATTTGCCGCTTGAATGCAAATGACGAATTGCAAGACCGATTTAGACACGTTGCATCGGTTGATGTTTGATATAAGTCATGGTGTGTATGATTTGTTTTATTTCTTAATGGCAGTAATTTATTGGTCATTGGGCTCCACACTAATTAGAATATTACAAAACTGTGGAATAGCAACATTTCCTATAACGTAAGTTCTCGTTTACAAATATTTTTATTAGATAAATGTTTAAATGTTAAATCTGGAATGATATTAGTGAAGACCTCAAAAATGTTATTAATGTCAATTTATTTAAAAAAAAATGCTTATTGCTACCATGTAAACACAATTTTTGTTCATCCATTGTGATTTTTTTTATTTCTGTTTATTAGCTTTTGATTTTGAGTTTAGTTTTTTTAAGTTCAGTTAGTATCTTTTTATCATGTAGATGGGTGACAGGCATTTTGTAACCTGGATGTTGATATTGTAATTCTTTTTACCAATGTATATCAGCTTATTGTTTATATTTTAACTTTAGTTTTTAAGTTCAATTAGTACCTTTTAGGTAATATTTGTATTTTATCTTTTTATCATGTAGATGGGTGACAGGCATTTTGTAACCTGGATGTTTCATGACGCTATACTACAGGTGCTATGCAATATGGACATTTCGTAACCAAGGCATTTTTAGATCTCAAAATGTCCAGGTTGCGAGGTATTAGTGCAGTAGAGTCGCTGAAGGTCTTGGTTACAGAATGTCGACATTTGCATATCGAATAATTGTTTATTAATGTAATTTTTGGTTTTCTTCAAGTTGTACAGTTAACTAAATGGTAGCCTTATGCTACTGCTTTTTTAATTGCTTTCAAATGTGTTAATTTTAATTTGTTAATTTTTTTTTTTGCTTCTCCTTTACGGACTTGTAGAAGAACAACTGTTGTCGAAACAAGTTTTCCATGCTAATTATTATTATCAAAATTATTCGAAGTGGAGCGATGAGCAAATCGAGTGTTTAAGGAATTTAATAGAGAAAGTGTGCGTATATTCATAGAGGAATAAACTAAATTATTATAATAACCATCATTTAATTCTACAGCATGTAACTATTTTCCCTCGGAAACTTTCTTGAACTTCCGCCGAAAATCAAATCGCATTTCTATAGTAAATATAAATAATATAGGCCTACCCTACAACTACTAAAAATTACTGAATGTGCCACCACCCCACACTTCCCCTAAAAGGAGAAATTAAAACGTTTAAATTTTTGCTTAGGTGTATAATTTTTTTTTAAAGTTTTCCTTTTTTTGCCAGGCATACATCGTTGTATTTCTATCAGTTGACTCAACACATTAGATATATCCGATTAAGTAGAGTATTGTCAACAGCAATCACATATTTTGTTCGCAACGGGGTGTCAGTATGAAACAAATTCTGAGCACTTTTGAGACAGTGTCTCTGGGGCGGATGCAGAGGGGGTGCTGACGGTGCGGTCGCACCCCCGTAAATTTTATTAAGAAAAATAATTGTTGTATTGTGTTGTAAGGTATGAGAGTGCAATTTCCGGGCACCTAGAGGCAGGCGCGGATCCAGACCTCTTCGCACCGTTCACCAATATAAAGTGAAAGCAGTGTCTGGTGGTCTGGCGAATTCCAACTCTTTCTGTCAAAAATGCCACCTACCTAAACCAAAGACAAAAATATAGAGACAAAATAAAATGTTTGCATTGTATAAGTATTAATCAAAGAGGGACTGTAATTAAATCAGCTTCGCGATAACGTCGGTACACTGCTAAGTCCTTTTATTATTATTATGATTTATGTCACAGTGTATGGTTAATACAAAATCAATCACAGGGATGATAGGCTATACACGTGCGTTGATTCTTATAACCTTATTGAAAGGCATATATAATTTTATTATATTTTGTTATTCCAAATTTTAATTACTTTTTGATTAATGAATTATTATATCATTATTTTAACGAATAATATTCATTAATAAAAAAAATAAATAAAAATAAAAACAAAAACAATGGTTTTTAATGGAGTTGGTAACCTAATTGTAGACCTAGCGCTTAAAACTTACGAACACACTTTACTACAGTACATCTAAAAGAAATTAAAAAATGACCACCGAGTACTGAGAGACTGAAAATGAACACGGAATCTAAAGTAGAGCAACGACGTGAATGGTATGTAAGTTTCAAATCATACAGCGTTGGAAGTGGAAAAAGAATTTAAAAAAAAATACTGAGATATTGAGAAGATATTTAATAAGCGTATAATACTGCAATTATTGGCAAGTAAAATGTAAAGTTTCGAGTCCCGTTTATCCAGTAGGTGGGTGTTACGAAGAGTGTGTATAACGCACCCAACCAAATTTGAAAAGGTTCACATTTTCAAGACAGTCGAGAATGAACTGAATATTAATTTGTGATTTTCTGTGATTTAAAAATAAAATCTTATTTTTTTTACATTTTAACCAGTAGGCTTAATCTACTCAGTTTGTTGTGATTCGGAAAAACGCAGTTTATTAAATTTTGAAATTTTGGCTTGGGGCACACTGTGGGTGTAATTCTATCATGGAACGTGATCATATACTCCAAACAATTTGTTTCGAAATATGAAATTATTATGAGAGTTACGCATTATATCCGACCGTCCACCCACCAAGCATTGAAATGTTGGCAATCACAGAAGACATTTATGCATAATTAATTACTTTCCCAGCTGGTGGCGGTACAATAATAATGCATTATTATTTTTCCTTAAGTTACAACTTGAAATTTGTGGTCATAAGATTAATTTTAGAACAGCATTATTAACAAGAAAACGTTTTTTTTTCCTATTGAAATTGGATTTAACATGCGTATAATAATTTTGATAAACAATCATAATTCTCTGTACTATTAAAAATTTAAAGAATGGACTTCATTATGTTGTGGTCATATTAGACTGTAATATTTTGTAGAAGACCATTCAACAAACAACATAAAACAAAATTCCCACTTCGGTGCATGCATAAAACGTATGATGTCCTGAAATTTGGATATAGAGCGGACTTCCTTATGATTTCGGCCTAAGGAAATATAAATGTATATGGGTCTGAACTTTGTAGGTGACAAAGTGTTCTTCCTTATGTTTTGGTCATATTAGAATATATCATTAAAGACCATTCAACAAACAACATGAAACATATATCAAACTTTTAGGTTAAACTTTCCGATTCCGAGCATGCATATAACGTAATTTTTTAGATATAATTATGATGTTTTCATGACAGTCGAAAATGTACTGAATAAATTGTAGATAATTACTGTTGTCGGATTGTGTGCATTGAACATGTGACGACGAACTCGGGATACGGGCCTCGGTTGACACTCATATCAAAGGGCCTGTTAGTTAACCTTGCACAGGAGCCTGTCGTCACCTGCTACGATGCCTCCTTCTCCTTATCATCATCACCACATCATCATCATCATCATCATCTTCATCATCGCAATTATTAATTGCCTATGGTAAAATGGGGAAAAACTATGAATTCAGTGTGTATTCATTCATCAATAGAAGTCTAGTAATGCACAAAAGTGCCTTTCTCAGCATCTAGAAAACAAAACTTTCCGAAGCTAAGAGAACCCTAAGACTACCGCAAACCACACCCCCCGCCCCACGACTAAAATAGTCTTCCAGCGACGGAACAAGCAAACATTACGTTCTCTTCCCATGGACCCTCCCACTCAGGGACCCCGTATGTGCGATAGTCAGGGTAAAGCTCGGTTTCCATGGAATCGCTCACCGTATCGGCGACAGTCGCCGACAGTTGTCGGGAAGATTGAACCTGGTTCAACTTTTCCAATTGCGTCGCAGACGTAAACGCGAATCAGGGTGCATTGCTAACTGCCCTGCGCAATCGGGAATGCACCCCGATTCTGTGAACCACAACTGTCACGACTGTCGCCGATAGGGTGAGCGATTCTATGGAAACCGAGCTAAAACTCTGGATCCCCGCCTGAGAGGTTCCTATTCTCAAAATCTATTCTCTTAGCCCCAACCATGGTGGGGGCAGTGAGGTGAACCCTCACGCACTCCCTACATCCAAATCCTGCATCCATCCCAGGTGTCTTTACATACAGCATCATGCCGTGGTTTTACGGGTTGCTGTGGCGCCAGGGCTCAAATCATGCAAACACCGGAATCTATTTTCATGGCTTACTTAAACCTCATATTTGACAACATGTGCGTTAAGGACTAGTTTTGTTACGTGCATATACAAATAAAGTGCAAATAGGAATCCTAAGTTACTAGGATGTGAACTCACGACGAAGTTCCAGTGGCCAAGTTGGGTAAAAATTCACCAGAGGAAGGATTAAGTGTTGTACGAAAGCTCTGGTTGTAGGCCTACATCTGGTTCTTAACTTACGTTTACATTTTAGCTTTAGTTATCAATGTTGTTTGTATCTCGATCGGGTACCAGCCACTTTTTCCCAGAGTAGAGCATTGTTATTTTTTAGTATGCCTTTTAATTTATTATGTTATTATGACAAATATAGTTCACTATAGAGGTTTTGAGAATTTGACACTGAATGTTGTGTTAGCCTAGCTTTTCTTAGATTACCAGTATTGCACACAAAAGGTACGCACAGGTGTGAAATAACATGGTAAATCCCTGAAAGCTTAACTGCCATGTCATGTATGTATGTAGTAATGGAATAAACGTATCTAGTTTCGTTATAACCGAACGCGGGAATTTAGCATTCTGTCTCAATTTCTTCGAGTCGTGTCTCTCCAGATTCTCGTAAAACGCTCCAATATTTATTTAACAAGGCGTGACGGGTGACCCCGATTCTGGCGGCAACAATCGAATTATCATCTACGCTGATATATTTGAAAAGTGATATTCATAATGGCTATGATTGAGACTGATGACAAATTAACTTCACGTGCCAGAATGATTGAGATTTTAGACACGTGTGAAGAGCTATTTATGTTGATGCTTTGTTCATGTTCTACCTTCACGAATGGCAACACTTGACGAAAGAACCAGGAACCAACAATTTGTACGGGTCACGATATTATATATAAGCCCATAAATAAATAAATAAATAAATAAATAAATAAATAAATAAATAAATAAATAAATAAATAAATAAATAAATAAATAAATAAATAAATAAATAAATAAATAAATAAATAAATAAATAAATAAATAAATAAATAAATAAATAAATAAATAAATAAATAAATAAATAAATAAATAAATAAATAAATAAATAAATAAATAAATAAATAAATAAATAAATAAATAAATAAATAAATAAATAAATAAATAAATAAATAAATATGTGTGTTACTAAATAAATATGTTATGAAAAAAAAAACCCCTTCAAATTGATTAACAGCTAACTTAAGGGTATATGCAAAGAATGTAAAGATGGTTATTTATGAGTTTGTTACGGTACTTTATCCTTCTAATTTTTATTTACTAATTACGTAGACGTATGTATTAAAAGTAAGCAATTAAAATAGGCCTATTTAAAAGAGCACCTTTAGCTCACTCGGCCAAATTGGTGGAGGCCACTGTATGTGCTCTGAACCGTGGAAATATTTGGTCCTCCGTTCAATTCTATCCGCTGCTCGTCTTGCTTCAGCAGGGTTGAAATGCAAGTTTCAATATCGCATCGGCTTTCGGATGAGACGTTTAATAAGCCGTTGGCCTCGTTTGCAATAATATGGCCCATGTGCATGTTAAAGTAAGTAACACGCAATTGGGAAACGTAGGGGATTGTCTCCGGTGTAATGCCCAATCACTAACAGAAGGACCCCACTGGAATTTGGACTAAGTTATCCTTAGTGTATCTCATACTGAAGACATGGAATGTGCAGTACAGACAGTATTACAAGTAACTGCATAAAAAGCTGACCACATATCAACCACTGGCGGACATAGAGGGGGGGGGGGCGTAAAGGGTGTATTGCCCCTCAATATTTCGTTAAAAAAAATGTTGTCAAGCTTATCTGAAAATTAACATGCTAAACAGTAAAGCCAGCTATAGGGACAGTTGGGACAGTCCCACACAATTTTTCTGATGAGTCCAAAAATGAAGGGTCCACATTTTTAAAAATGGGTCCCAAATTATGCAATTTTATGTTCTCATATTTATCCTAAAATGGGTTAAAAGTTTAAAGAAAATGAGTCCAGATTTTTCATATTTTGCATAAAATGGGACAACTTTTAAGAAAATGGGTCCATTATTTGACTTTACGCGTGGGTCCACCCTGACATTGTCCAACACTGTTCGAAAATCCTGACTACGGCATTAGTAAAGGCCAATCAAATACAAACTCAAATTAATAAAGGTGCTAATGTTTAAGGGGTATTCGCCCCTTGCACCCCTACCAGGGTAACTTTCCCTAAAACTCTCTCGGTTCGCACATTCACGCCTCCTCTTTCTTACATGGCTGGATTCGCCCCTGTCTAACCGTAGAGTACAGACATGTTTTATAATAATGTAGGCATTTATATATAGAGCTCTCCTAACTCTTGAAGGACTTCTGTCGCTGATCATCTCATTTACATAATTAGGGCTCGTCATCATTCCATCAATTTTACATTATTTCGTAAAATACTATATAGTGTTAATACAAATAAATAGTATAATACATACTCCAAGTATCGAAATGCATGCCATCTTGTAGGGATTCAATATTTCGACATTAATTACCTATGTCATCATCAGGAATGATGATAGTAATACAAATAGTGTGCATATTACAATAATATCATTAAATACTATAGTAATATAATATAATATAATATACTATTACGGTATATAACAATGAATAGTTTTTTTATATCAGTAATAGTAATAATAATAATAATAATAATAATAATAATAATAATAATAATAATAATAGGCTATGATGATAAGATATCATCATATTATTCTGCTTTCTGCTCTTCCACATTTATTTTATGCCGGAGCTTTTTTTTATCTTCTTAAAAATGTCGCGTGCAAAGTGCTAATAACATCTTAATTGAATGTATAGGTTAACCTATCGATCCCTTCAAAAGCTTTGCCAAATAACCGATAAACTATCCATAACAGCACCTAAGCGAAACACTAAAAATGAAAATATAAATTTGAGCCGTCAATCTGAACGATCAACATGGTTGTCAACAATTGGCTGGCCTTTAACATTTCAGTATCGTGCCTTTTATCTCTGAATTAATGTCATGACAGTGACATTGTTGATATGATCACTTGTAATATCACAACCTATCGACCAATATCAAAAGCTGATTGATGGCCTGAAACATCCATTTACGAGTGCGCACTTCAGATGACGAGCACTTCGCTCTTTGTATACCGGGTTGCACACACTCAACTGATTACTACAGACATATTTTAAAGTCGTTACGACGTCACAATCGCGTGGACATGTGCATGTACTTGGTTCACACTTGTTTGAGCAATCTATATGTGTTTACACATGCGCAAGCAATGCAACTAGGAAGCGTTACTTGCATAATTTTGTGTGAACACGTTTCAATTGCCCTGATAGGGAGATTTGCAACCTTACGAAAACGAATACGAATATGTCATCTTCATTATCGTCATTCATGCTTAAACAAATCTTGACAATACATAAGCCTATACGAGCTGAATAAGGTAATTAATTCATGCAAGAGGCATATATTGCCCACGTTGTGACAGGTATGTTACTGTAAGGAATGGATTGACACAAATATTATGACGTAACAGATATCGTTTTCGTAAGTTTACGAAACCTCTCTGTGAGCCAAGTTTTTAGAGTGCGCGTATGTGATTGAATGAGAAACGCAATAAATATCAGGACAGCCACTCACGGGGTACATTTTATTTACTAGACGTAAAATGGTGAATTATAAAATTAAAATATAAATTACAACAGTTGGTCGGGCGAAGAAAGAACTGTAGTTTTTTTAATATATTATTTTTATGCTTTCACTAAATGTTTAATGCATATAATTATGAGGGGCAGCTGACGCTAACTGATTTACAGTAAAATCTTTGCTTAAGCTGCCCTGACCACTTTATTTATGTATTTGTATGTATTTAAATGAAAATGAAATGAAATGCCAAGGAGGTACATAGCATTTCGTATTTGTGTGTGGCGTCAGAAAACCAAAATTGAACGTGCTAATTTGTCAATATAGGAAATTATTTCTCTTTGGGTTAGGAAATTGGACAAATTAAATGAAAGATTGTAAATAGTTTTGCCCATTACTATCTTGTCTGTAACATCACGCTTACTGATTCCACCCACACCATTCGTCAGACCGCTGCTCCTTTTCTTGTTCTTCCCCGTTTCAAACATGTCAAAACCGGCCAACGCTCATTTTCTTTTCTTCCACCTAAACTTTGGAACTCACTTTCACCTGCCACTAGATCAATTTCGGATTTAAGTCTCACCTCAAATCTTTTCCCTTTTCTCTTGCTTTTCCTCCATAGTTTATGTTTTAACTTCAATCACGACTCAATTATTAAAAATTATTTGTTATTATTTTATTATCATTTTTAATGATTATCATTTTATTGTTATTTGATGATATACTATTATTATTTGATCTTATTTTATTATATTGTTATTGTTGTTGTTATTATTATTATTATTATTATTATAGAGATTTAAATACATATACTTGTTTGTTTTTCCTTTGTTCTAAAGCGCTAGTGACAACAAATTGTATTAATCTGCGCTATAGAATTTTTAAAATCTATCTAACTACTGTACATAAATGACCTATATTTACGGCTTGCGTGATAGATACATTATGACAGGGCGAGTGTGAGTCAGAGAACTTGTAATATACGACATGAACTTGTAGGCCTATATACAGGTAAATATCAATAATCATAAATAAAACATGTTGTCGTTAGCTAGTTAGACGTGCCTAACAGTCTGGCTGGGATAACTGTGTATGTATTAAAAAATATATCGGAAATGGTTATACGGATATAAACCTGTAATCAGTCATTGAAGTCAATGTTGATAGAGTTATCAAACTGCAGGTTATTTCATTAAACTTTATCTCTTTGTGTTTGAAATACTAATAATCAATATAAGTGAGTGTTGAATGACCTAATTATATATTTAACGATTGTTACCGAATAAGGCAATTAAAAAACAACAGTTGATGATGCCCTATTTAATTTGACATTTTCCTGGACGCAGATGTGTAATTACGGAGGATAGGATTCGATTTATTCGGTGTGAACACTAAGGATAACCCACGAAAGAAGACTTATTTCCAGTGGGGTCCTTCTGGTGGTGATTGGGCAATATACCGAGTGACAATCACCTATTCTTTTCCAAATAGTGCACTGCGTTCTTTAATATGCACATGAGCCGTTTTTCACACGCGACCAACGACTTAAACATCTCATCCAAAAGACAGTGCGCTTTTTAAACTTGCATTTCAGCCCTCTAGCTGAAACACAAGGCGAGCAGCGATGGGAAATGAACCGGGGACCAAGAGATCTCCATGGATCGCACACACAGTGGCTTGTACCACTTCAGCCGACAGAGCTATAGCTGCTCTCTTCAACGTCTTTTTGAAATAAAAAATGGCCATAAGCTACTATGTTCACACTTGAGCACTGTTATAAAGCTCTGTCCACGTACTATCAAATTTTCTTTGCCAAAATACTGTTGCATGCCCATATATAGTCATGATGTGCCTATATATGGTCATCATGTGATGTCATCATGACCATATTTAGGCATGTCATATGTTTTTGTCCGAAATAGTCTGGACAGGGCTTTAAATGTGCTGGACATGGACAATGATCGAATTGTGAAAGTACGAACGAGTTTTTCACAAACTATCTACACAATTTAAAAAAAACAAACTATGGAGACTATAAAAGGTGGGAGAAGAGGATTAACTCTTGGTTTTTGTATATGGCCTACTTGTTGACACATAAAGCTCCGTTTACACTGAAGATGCCGGCCTCGGGTCGCCTCCGAGCGGAACTTGGTTGTTCCAGCGATGCACCAACTTACGCTGCTTACACTATTTAAAATTATTGATAGCCGGTGCTCAAGGCCAGTTTTATTCCGTAAGTATAAACGGGACCTAAAATTGATCTTTAATTTTTTATTCGTTTAGTTGTCATCAAATCAACAGCATACACTAATCTAGCAAATCTACTGCACGTATTTGTCTTGCTTAGTTTAGAAATACATTTATCCAAATTCAAATGCTAACTTATAATTTTATATAGCCTTGCAAAGTCTTGGGCCTATTTTTATCTTTCATAGTCTTTATCTTCACGAAATAGCTCTATGTAAATGGCGCAATAAATAATGCATGCATTTATTTTATGCAAGTACGGTGAGTATGCCCGTCCAATTTCACAGATAAAATTATAGCCGTTATTTTTATGTTTTATACGGTAACTCATCTAGCAGGCCTATGTATTCCTTTAATTACACTCAGAAAGAAAATTAAGTTGTATCATGTTCGAATTTATGTATTTAATTTTTATACTATAATTATAATTAGACGTCAACATTAAAAATCCAGCTATGTAATAGGCCTAGTCATTTAAAAAGAATTAAGAAATTTTATTTATCATTTGTAACAACAACAAAAATACTTCTAGTTTTGATCCCAATGGTGTTTTTTAATTTTACATGCCTTTTTTCCTATTTCTATACTATAACATTTTATTGCGACTGTAATTATTTAATCATTATTTTTTACCATAGATATTATATTGAATTGAAAAAAACCAATAATTTTGCGTTGGCTTTTACTAGCAATAGTCTAATTTATTGAATCAGTCTTTTGCATCATTTCCATGGGAAATATCCAAGACTCAAGACGCTACGCCTCA
>NW_022752980.1:1715675-1720760 GCF_011630105.1 Anneissia japonica
GATGTGTATAAGAGACAGGGCTTATATGAGGCTTAAATATGAGCACTGTTATTATTTATATATTTGTGTATATTCATGTACAGTATTTGCCATAATGTCATTTCGCCTCCGGTAATTAATATAGAAATAAAATCTATGCATTTCGTTTTTTTAAGACTTGCTTTAATATAATGAATGGCCTATACATATAGGCCTAGGCCTTCGAATACGGTACATATACATACAAGTATTGATATTCGAGCGAACTCTCTTTTTTTCGTTTATCTATTTGTTTATACATTTGAATATACGGTACTGTATACAGAATGATTGATCTTGACAAAGACAGAAGCATATTCCTAGTTCGTAGATCATCGTAACATAGCGCCATGCACAACACTTACCTATTGTAGGACGGACATGACCGATTCAATGACATCAGTTTCTTATGACTCCAAACAATTCGATAACGAATCGATAAACCTTCTACCAAAATTCAGGCAAATAGTACCTCCATTTTTCAATGTTGTTTTAAGTATAATCCCTGTTGCTATCTCCTATTCATCTACTACACGTAATGTTGACCAAAAAATAATGCGTTTTGGCGGCTTCCTTCGACTTTGTAAGTCGGATGGTTTGTCAGTCGATACAATCCGTTCGAACCACATTCGGCCTCACACCGATCCCAAAAATATCATGAGCATGACACTGCTTATAAATTCATCACCGGCCGCCGGGGCTGATTAGTGAATAATTCACACGGCTAGCTACCAACGTTATCCTGCTGAAAACAATCTACTAACCAAAATAAGATGCACTATGCATCGATCCACTAGATTGCTATCAATAGATGATTTAAGAAGACCTTATGCTGTCTACTAAGGTACAGTACTTTGTATTTGGAGCTGTCACTAAGCATCGTGACGTCACGACCAATACGATAACGCTGTTTTAATTTGTGCGCTTAAACAATGAAGTTGGTAAAGCGAATCGGTATATTGTTGTACAACAATATCAGTGGTAGCGAGCCATCTTTTTATTTGATGCGCAATACTGTATAGAATATATACCAATAATTATCATCATCAGTTTATCCATGGAGCTATGGTTTGTCTTTTCACGTTTCTTCCGCCGAGAGTTCACACACGCATCCATCGTCTCATGCTTTAGGCCTATGCATTTGGTGTTGAATTTACCGACATGAATGCGACTATTCGTGACAATGGACCATTTGTTTTACCATTTACACCACTGGCCATTCACCCCATTATATAGGCCTAACGACACTAAGCAGAAAAAATAATACATAAAAAAAAGAAAAAAAAGAAAAAAAAATACAAAACCACACAAGGTATGGTTTTACAGATAACGCCTATAAAATGAAACATGTTGCATGGTTTGGTTTCCAGGGTTCAAATCAGAAGCAAATCATTCACATACCACCACCAGGTGGCGAATCCAGGATATTTTGCCGGGGTGGCAGAAGTGCAATCAATGGCCTATTATCTGAGGGGCGGGATCATGGTTCGATGGGGGCGGGTTGGGATGTTCACTAATGCCGGGGATATCCCCTCTGGAGACTCCGGATTTTTTTCCATTGTAATAGGCCTATATTATCAAAATGATTTCACGCTTGGTTAGAGATTTTTCTGGCCGTTGGGCTTTGGGGTGGGTGTGAAACAAACGCCCCTTTTCCACCCTTGGTTCTCCAGGATTTGAGAGGCAAGCGTTAATGAAGTTTCTGGCGCATAAAAAAAAAGTTGTTTGAATGAAGTGGGTCATAAACTCAGGATCTCTAAAGCTCATAGTTGCCAACTTATACGGATTGACCGTGAGACTCACGGATAATTTATCATTTACCAGTTTTACTACGGATGAACAAAAACTCACGGATTTCAAGGTTACTCACGGAACAAGATTTTTAAACTAATAAACACTGATTTACGAATTGCATATACAGTAATATGCAATAAATAAATCATTTGCCATTCGTCTGTAGTGTTTATAGTGTTGTAAAGAGTAACCCGAGCACAGTACGCTCGACGTTACTAAATCGTAAACAAACGACGCCCTTTACGCCCGCTACCGTCAGTTCCGTCTTTTTTTTTTTTTTATCTGTTTTTCCGTTTTATCGTCTAACGCTCACATGGAGCGTAGTTGGATCCATCGGCTGACGGTCGTACGACCGCCGTACGACGCACTGAGTGAGTACCTAGCTTTAAGCATAGAGAAATGCATTACAGGCTCGAATGCCAATGCAATGTTACTAGCTGGAACATGGTACTCCCACAAAGTAGCTGAGGAGAATGTGTTCTATTAGTTTCTGATCCAATGATCCATGGTATGTATGTGCAGCACATAACCGGACATTATAACTATTATTAGTCCTATTACATGCGTTTTCTTGTCCCCAAGTCAACTTGGCCCCATGTCATCTCAGCCCAAAGTCAACTGGGCCCCAACTTAACTCGGCCCTGAGTCAACTCGACTCCCATGAATCTTAAGCCTGGTTTTCATAAAAAAAAAAAAACGTTACACGCTATCAGTGGCGACAGCTTTCAACGATACTGATTGGTTGGTATCGTATACTGTACCCAGTGTAACGATTGCAGTGAAGATGTTTGTACCGACAGTGTAGCGATTTTATGGAAACTTTGCTTTGCAGTACCTTTACAAGATTACAAGCCCATGAAGAGTTAGGCCTATGATCATGGAAAGATTAAGTCTTAATATTATAGACTACGTATGCAAACTAAAAAAATGAAACTCATTTCTCATAGGTTCACAAATGTTATGAGCTGTTTGTTGATTTACATGGACTCCTTTCGCACCAGAGGGCACATCGTCGCCGAGATGCTCATTCGTCGTAAACGACGAGAGACGCCATACATACATGATTTATATCAATACTGAAAGTAATATGGAATATCACCTCCTTGGATATAGGCCTATATCGATTGGTATCATAAACAATGTCTACTATTAGCTGTTGGCTTAATACAAAAGATGTCTGTACGTCATACATTATGCGGAGTATAGATTTTACATTGTTTAATTTATTGGCCCGTTTAAATCACATTTGAAACCAAGTGACGTAATGTTATAACTCAAAACAGTGCTATCGATACTGAAGTAACATAAATGAGAGAGTCGAAGATGCATTAGGTAATGTAATCATACGGCATAGGTTACACCGTACATCACCAAACACAAAACTGTAGGAGCAGTAGGCCTATATTGGAAAAGGGTATTATCTTGGATGACTCAACAGTGGGTCAAACCATGGAGGAATAAATTTTATTCCTCCATGGTCAAACACAGGATAGACTAATATCAACTGACGTTCAAGAAAATTCAGATTAAGGCAAAAAAAAATACACAATAGAAAATAATTAAATTGCTGTAAAATAAGAACATTAAATTTGCCTTAAAACATATTAGAAAACACGACGAGATCTTTTAGGGGAAATTCGGACTTGAAAAGGAATAGGCCTATAATATGATTTTTGGATCTTATAGAAGAAGCAAATAAAATAAATATGTTGGTGTATGGGTACATGGGTTTATGAATATACGAACTAGAGCTGTTCCACTACGAATGTGCAAAATAGTTTCATTATCTTTTTAAAAATTATATTCTTCGAGATCTTGTCTTGTCGTTTGAATAAGGGCGTATCACATTTATCTCTTTTTCATGTGTGTGAGTTTCTAGTGATGTCCGCATATAGGCATATAGATAGAGTGAAATGAATTTTCTCAATCGGAGTCAAATTCCCAACAAAAGTCCCAATGGCCCAGTTGATTAGGACGTCTGTATATATAACAAAATCACAAGTTGGTAAATTATTCCACACTCTAATAAACATCAAGAGGTTTTGTGTGTGTTTTAGTACGAGAAGTATGTGTGGATTTATTTAAAAAAAAAAACTCTCTTTGGGAAACCCAATATTTTAACCTATCCTTGTCTTCATCTAGGCTGACGATGATAAAGGAATAGAATCCGAAATGTTTTTGAAGTCCACACATATTGTATTAATATCTTTCCACACACCCGGCAACACAAATGCATAATGTATAAAACATACATTTTAAACGTTAAAGAAGAGGTATCTGCGAATGAAAAAAAGTTTCACCAACTGGGATTCGAACCCACCTTCTTTGTCTAGGCAGACGCCTTAACCAAAAGCATTGGTGCTTCGTTTGAATTCAAATAAGATTAAAACAACTAAAGCACTCTTGCACATGCGCAGTTGGACAGAACTAGTCTTTGATGCATCGCAAATAACAGTGTTCGTTATCTCTTTATTATGCCTATTAGATATGTACTTATTAATACAATTAATGATGACCTGTTTCTTTTATGATCCTCTCTTGTCGCCTTAACTGCTTAAGATAAGGGCGTATGGATGTCTGTCAAGCGTGAGTGTTAAGAAAACTAATGGTTCTGGTTCTGATGGGTAAAACACTCCCTGGCAACGGCGCCGGAAAAAGTGGGGGAGGGGGTGCAAAGCTTCCCGGAAGCTATAGATATTTGAAAAAGTTTGGTGAATTTTATTAGTTATTTTATAGGCTACTGTAATATGACTTCATAATTGTTGTAATTTCCAGTATTGGATCCAGGAATTCGAAATAGAGGGGGCTCGGTGGCGGGCTGTACTACCTCAGCTTCACTCCTTGGTTCTGAGGTAAGAAAATTTGTGATTATGGCACCTCCAGATGGCCGGAAAATGCACTTCCAGACATAAAATTTGAATATAATTTTCTTTAATATATCGCAATTTTTTTATTGGACAATTTACCGTAACCGTTAAGGAGACTTTATTCCAAAAATAATTCTTAAATGTTCTAAAATTAACTTGGCACAAAAAAAAAATCATATAATTAGGCTCCTAGAAACCTTTTTGTCTTCC
Organism: Anneissia japonica; assembly: GCF_011630105.1. Lineage (NCBI taxonomy): Eukaryota > Metazoa > Echinodermata > Crinoidea > Comatulida > Comatulidae > Anneissia > Anneissia japonica. The sequence continues at coordinate 1,720,565 of NW_022752980.1, forward strand.
AAAATAATTTTTAAATTTGCTGGAGAGACAGGACATTCAAGTTTGTAACTGAACGATCTAGGTTTGGTAGATTCCTTTAATGCTTCTATTAGACCATAATACTCAATAGTTATTTTATAGACACCAAGCTACTGTAATATGACTTATAGAGAATATGTAATAGAGGGGAGTCCAGGGGGATAATGGTCTCTTATAC
>NW_022752980.1:1720943-1723489 GCF_011630105.1 Anneissia japonica
TAAAATGTAATTCAAATTCAAAACGTAGGTCTGAATTGATCAAACGCCCTCTCCAAATTCTATTCCAAAACGTAAATCAAAAACCAGCCTGGTTTGAAATGTATTTGACAACAACACTAGAAACGGACTTTTGCTGCGTATGGCACTAGACTTGCGAAATGTACATCAAAACTAATCAGCCAAGCATGACGTGGGCCTGTTCCATTAATGATGGGGGAATCATTTTTCGCTGCAGTCCAATGCCGTGAACAACGCTTCCCAGTGCGTCTTCTAACTTTTAATGGTCAGGGTACCGCGATCACGAGCCCTATGCTTGGATAGGATAGGATATAAAATTTGAGAGAACTTTTGGTATACTGTACTGTATTCTGGAGTGTGCCATTCGTTTTGGGGTTGCTAGAATCAGGAGTTACAATCGATCCAACAAATATAAAGTACTATCTATTTCCTTACATTCCAAAAAGGAGGATTTTGGATGCTATTTAAATTTGCTGGAGATTGAAAAATTAACTGTTAACTCCGTTGTTAGAGAACATAGAGTGGTACATGACTTTTCGGACTGGTATAGTCCTTCAGTAGGTCCTATGTACTCTAGGTGTAAATAAATACAGAGAATAGAATAGGCCAATTTTAGTGAGAACTAAACATGTTTAAATAACGTACGGCCTATATACAATACAAAGCAGATTGATCACAAAATCAGAAGCATGATTTCAAACATCAGAACCCAGCTTTTACTGTTTAAAACTATCGGGGCCCCATTGAATGAAACTACGGTATTATAGTTTATATTATATACTTTTTAAAGTTTTTTTTTAAATTTTCAATGAAAAATAAATGCGATCGTTAATATTGACCTTGGTACAATGTAAACCTGTAATCATATGACTACTTATATAATATGTTTGTATAATTTTATTTAATTGAAGGCTAGTTGGGCTAAGCATAGTTTGTCTGATTTGCCAACCTATATGCCTAGGTAGGTTCAGGCGCGGATCCAGCGGGGGGCCACGGGGCCCGTTTCCCCCACACTGTCAGTCACGCCGAAAAATTAAAAAAAATTGAGAAGAGTTAAAGGGAAGAAAGAAAGAAAGAAAGAGGGAATAAACGAAGTGTACCCATGAGTTCAGTGGCGGATCCAGCAGAGGGCAAAAGGAGAGCTCGATTATTTTACGGTACCACTCACTAATTTTGAATTTTCTATTGATTGTCAACGAACACAACTATTATCCCCGACGCATCAATCAGGATGTAAACAGGCCAAAAGACCTAAAGACAGAGTTTTTTTAGCCGGAATGTAGTACCATGGAGGACCTCCATGGTAGTACCCAGCTATAGAACAGCTATCCATGCTCAGCATGGAGTAACGCCTACGCGTTCTCATGCTAAAATCCGCAGGTCACCGACCCTTTATACCGTAATGATTTTGATAAACAATCACAATTCTCTGTACTATCTACTAAACATTTAACGAATGAACTTTCTTGTGTTGTGGTCATATTAGACTGTTATATTTTTAAAGAAGACCATTCAGCAAACAACATAAAACAAAATTCCCACGTCGAAGTATGCATAAAACGTACAATTTCCTGAAATTTGGAAATAGAGCGGACTTCCTTATGATTTTTACTTATGTTGTGGTCATATTAGAATATAATATCACTAAAGACCATTCAACAAACAACATGAAACATAGGGCCTATATCAAACTTTTAGGTTAAAATTTCCGCTTCCGAGCATGCATATAACGTAATTTTTTAGATATGTATTTTCATGACAGTCGAGAATGTACTGATTATATAACTTATAGATAATTACTGTTGTCCAATTGTGTGCATTGAAAATGTGATGACGAACTCGGGATACGACCCTCGGTTGACACTCATATCAAAGGGCATGTTAATTAACCTTCACAGGAGCCTGTCGTCACCTACTACAATGCCTTCTCCCCCTTATCATCATCACATTATCATCATCATCATCATCACCTTCATCATCGCAATTATTATTTGCTAAAATGGGGGAAATATATTAATTCAGTGTGTATTCATCCATCAATAGAAGTCTCGTAATGCACGTAAGTGCATTTCTCAGCATCTAGAAAAAACAAAACTCTGCGAAGCTAGGAGAACCCCAAGACTAACTGCAAACCACCCCCCAACGTCTAAAATAATCTTCCAGCGACGGAACAAGCAAACATTAGGTTTTCCTCCCATGACCCCGCCCACTCAGGGAACCCATTATGTGCGATAGTCAGGGTAAAGCTCGGTTTCCATATAATCGCTCACCCTATCGGCGACAGTTATCATGAAGGTTGAACCTGGTTCAACTTTCCCGAATGCGTTGCAGACGCAGACGAATCAGGGGGCATTGCTAGCTGCCTTGCGCAATCGGAAAGGTACCCCGATTCGTCTGTGAACCACAACTGACACGACTGTCGGCGATAGGGTGAGCGATTCTTGGAAACCGAGCTAAAACTCTGGATCAACGTTCTGAGAGGTCCCTATTCTCAAAATTGTCTATTACCTCAGCCCCAACCATGGTGG
>NW_022752980.1:1726164-1733724 GCF_011630105.1 Anneissia japonica
AAAGTAAACAACCGGCTTTCGTAATGTCGGGCTGTCATTGCTCAGCTATAAATTGCTCGAATCGGCAAAAAAATTGCCCCGACCTGTCATTCTTTAGGTTTCCGAAGGATGGAAAGAGGTAAGAAGGTCCACTTGTCGTTAAAAACAATAATAATGAAATAATAGCTGTGAAAAAGTAAGTTGTTTATTGGATACTACTAGTGGTATTGGTAGGCCTAGCTTTAGCGTAATTCAGTACAGCCAGCACTCACTGCAGCAGAGGTAGGTTAGGCCTAGCCTTTGTATGCACCGTGTGGCTGGCCATCTCTAGGTTTTGATTAGGTCTCTAGAGGCCTGGGCATATATGCCATGTAGCCTATAATAATAATAATATATTTATTTTCTCCAAAATATAAATTAAAACAATCATACATACAGGGGGTCAGACGAAGAAGAAACAAGTTCATGTATTACTACTGCTAACTAGCTAGGCCCTATAGTATTAGTATTTACCAAATGGTTTCGTCTGCCCTACAGTACATTAGCCTAGCCCCCCCTCCCTAGGGCCTAGTCCCCACCTACCTCCCTAGGGCCTAGTCCCTGGAATAATAAAATAATTATAACTTCATGGCCTAGCCTAAAGGCTAAATATCAAATTACTATAACTATTATAATACAGTATTATTTCTATAATAGGCTAAATACCAGGGAGGTATATTATAAAGGATCCCATTATAAATACCCCCTGATCTTACCATGTCTCATACAATACTGTACATTATGAATGTTATTATTTTCTTTCCAATATGTGAAAGCAGCCCACTTTTTTTGACATCAGGAAATTTTTCTAAATTTGTTTTTATAGAAGTCAAGAATGGGTCCAAAATATAAAAAGAGATGACTTAAGGAAGAGATCTCCTGAATATTTATACAGCAATTGTTGAGTGTGTTCGAATCATTTTTAAAGCCATCAGTTCAACAACAGACAAAGAAATAGTCTCAAGCACGATGCTATTCCAAACGTTTTTTTGCATTCCAAATCCAACTAGAAAATTGGCACAACTAATAATGCCAGCCCTTTCATCAAATTGTGCACCAGATAATGATAGGTTTGTCTGACCTTATCCTCTCTGGCACAGAGAGATAAGCCAGTCAACCATTCAAGAGTACCGCAAACTGTTAACACCCGCCACCGCTTGCCAATGAATTCTGTCCCAAGCCTCCCTGAGGAAAACACCTTGGCCTATATTGCTGGCTGCCTGTGTAGAAAGGTTCTTCTCAGTCATGAGGTAGTTGCTCCTTGCAAACAGTGTCAATCAACCTTGCTGGCTTCTGATGCAACATGTAATGACCCTTCACTTCTCTTCACTCACTACAAGGCATATGATACCACTAAGAATGATTTTGGTGCTCTGAAAGTTCTGTGGCATTAATTAACTTTTGCTTAATGTGTGAAAACATTTTCAAAAGAAAATTTAATGACACCAACTTGTTCTGTAACAACATAAGTTACTCAATTCTATGTGCCATCAAACAAGAAAGTTGTTACAGTGCCTTAAAAGTTTGCGATGACAAAGTCAGAGACAAACTTGTAGCCATCTATGTCAGTATGCGCATACATTATGCACTTAAGTTCAAGAATAGACAATTAAAAGCTGATGCTTTAAACAAGAGAAGGAAAAACAGAAAGGTGAACGAAGTAACCCATAAGTAGGATTTTGGCTCCTATTTTATAATACTGTACTGTAATATCAATGTCTATACTCTCTACATTGCTTCTGTATTTAACATTTTTCTATCGTTGTCATTTTAAAGACACATGTATGTCCTGGTCTGGACCCTCTAATGTCACTATTAGTTAGGGTTTTCTTCATAAGACTTTTACGAATGGATTGTCAATCCTGATGATAACATAATTAATTTTGAAATATTGAATCACACGATCACACGATGGCGTGCATTTCAATTGTATTACACTATCTTAAAATTAGCCATTTTATGTAGGCTTTCTACATAAAGGCTTCTACGAATGGATACCTTGTTCAAAGCAAGAAATCAAGTTGTCTTTACCCAGAACACTCTTTATATTATTGTGTGTGTAGACATTCATCAAAAGCATTAAGATTTTATTAGGACATATTTTTGTAGTGATCATAGTGGAAGTAGTGGATGAAATTACCATTTATATAAACTGTTTTGCTTTTGAACTATTATTATTATGTTTGCACTGATGTTTTTAAATCTACAGTATTGCTGTCCAATGTGGTATCCATGGCAATTTCGCATTGGTTCAGTATTGCTGATAGAGGTCCGGTTTTGTACATGAACAGGTATTTTTTTTTTGTTTAATTCCAAACACTTTAATTCAATATAACTAGATTTGTCCATATCTAGTTTGTATTGATACAGGAGTGACATGCCAAATGCTGGTGGTGGTTTGATCCTGGTTTAATATGTCTTTTTTATAAAATTGTGTAATGTGTGTATAATACTATAATGTTCTCAAGACTTTTAGTCAATAAAAGATAACTTGAGAATTCAAGTGAATTATAATTGCAAATGTAACACTTTAATTCGATATCTAAACTAGATTTGTCCGTATCTAGTTTGTATTGATACAGGAGTGACATGCCAAATGCTGGTGGTGGTTTGACCCTGGTTTAATATGTCTTTTTTTATAAAATAGTAGAATGTGTGTATAATACTATAAGGTTCTCAAGACTTTTAGTCAATAAAAGATAACTTGAGAATTTAAGTAAATTATAATTGCAAATGTAACACTTCAATTCAATATCTAAACTAGATTTGTCCGTATCTAGTTTGTATTGATACAGGAGTGACATGCCAAATGCTGGTGGTGGTTTGACCCTGGTTTAATGTGTCTTTTTTTTATAAAATAGTAGAATGTGTGTATAATACTATAATGTTCTCAAGACTTTTAGTCAATAAAAGATAACTTGAGAATTTAAGTAAATTATAATTGCAAATGTAACACTTCAATTCAATATCTAAACTAGATTTGTCCGTATCTAGTTTGTATTGATACAGGAGTGACATAGCCAGAGGAATGGGTGATTTTACTAGCCCCCAATATTTTAAATGGATATTTGGCAGTTATGAACAACTTAAAATAAATGTCAGTGACAGTTATAGGTAATAATAACAATGCTGATTGTAAATGAAATTTTAAAACTGATCAAATTTCAAGTTAAGTAATATTAGTCTTTACTATTATTTTATTTTTTATCAAATGATAGTAGAAATACTAATATTGTTCTAACTATTGAATGTGTTTGAATTAAAAATATATTGAAAATTAAAATATATTGACCTCAACTGTAAAATACACTGTTTGTTTTAATCAGTGTACAGTAAGACAGTACTTTTGTGTACATCACACAACTATGAAATTGCTATTTATATTTCATTTCACTTGCTAAAGCATTTCAGGTAATGCTGGTCATTACTATACCAACAATGAACTTCTGATGATGTTCTACTTTATGTGAAATAAAGGAAGAAATTTTGATTTAATTGTGACTTCTTGTATTATTCCGGGAGTGTTTTATATATTTTATTTTTCCAACTAAGGGGTATTAGAATTTTAATTATTTTAAAAATGATTGTCAAAACTCATTTAAGTTTTTAATTTTATAAATTCTTGAAACACACAATCTGGTAAAGCTGCTGACCAACCCACTACCGGGCTTAATCATGAGTAAAGGAGTACTGCTGTGTATATGTTACACAACCAGTAGGGGCACCTGAAGGATGGTGGTGAATGCAAGCCATTATGAAACTAAGCATCCAAAATCATCATGGAATAAAAACAATATTTATATTTTAAAACTTTATTCAAACATAGTAGTACATGTACTGTTAACCTGTATTTGTGTCAATAAAAATAAAAGTATTTCAATTAATAAAATTAATCATAAAACAGTTTTCTAACCATAATTCTCTATCAGATGTGATTTCTTTAAAATAAATTAAGTCTTTAAACCTTTTTAAAAAATACCATGCATATTAAACCGAAAATAACAAGTAAATGTATAAAGTAAAAAAAATGGAAATTACACTACATGATGCTTTACGATCTCAGTGAAATCGTTTGTGATAAGCCTTAAAAGGTGTCTACAAAAAATAGTATTAAACTACGAATAAATAAAAAAGAATATGTTTGAAACGTAATAATTGTTTACTAATATATATTAAAACGATTATCCAATAAATTTAAAAAAGGAAATTATTTAAAAATATATAACTACCGCTCAGAAATCGACCATAACGGTGATGAATTCAAGCACGTTTTCTATTTGTTTACATTAACATCCGGGTATGTTGCTCGCTGGAGCGTTCAACTTGCTTGCTCGAATGGCGTCCATGCGATTACAGAGGGCGTAGTGTTGTGGAGATAGGAGTTACCATATATATAAAGAGTTGCGACATGACGGTAAATGAATTTTGCATTGAAAATTATTAATATAAATTAGTTTTACTGTAACTCACTTTTAGGTCAATATAAATAAAATTTTGTAATTTTGAAAACATTATACCAACACTCCTAATAACGGAAAAATTTCTTGCTTTGGTTTGTGTCCCTTGAATATGGGTGCCCTTATCTTATTTAGAAGTCCCAAAGGGCCCCTGATTAGGGGTTCTACTTTATATCGAAGTGCTGTAATGTCTTGTAACAACAATATACTTTGATAAACATACTTATTAAAGAAAATAATTATCTAAAACAGCTTTTCAATTTAATTTTCATGATTTCTTGATTTCCATCGGTTTATTCTGACCGTGTTAATTCTGATATCGGTTTCTAACACCTTTGTCATGTTTTTTAATTTAGTAGGCACGAAGGCGTAAATGTCCTCCAATATAGACAAATAAGGAGCTGAGCAGTGGCGGCGCCAGTGGTGTGGCGGGGGGGGGGGGCTTAAGCCCCCACCGGACAGGTCAAGCCCCCCGCCGGACAGAGCTCGTCGGGCAGTCAGACCATAAAACATATAGAGGTTGACATTCTTTAAAAAGATCTCATTTGGGAGGGGGAACCCCCTCTCAACCCCTTCTGCCAGCTCGAGCCTACGAGCTCAAGTTCCCCCTGTCGGACAACTTAGCCCCCCTAGAAAATATATCCTAGAGCCGCCACTGGAGCTGAGGACGACCCATGGGTTGCCGATCGTAGAATTAATAAATTAATAGTATATTATAAATAGATTTTATTATGACTGTATAACAGTTAGACCGCATGTCATGCATGCATAATAATATGCCAAATAAATATTGATAAAATTTCAGTTCCTTAACCTTTTTATTTGTCAATTATAAGTGAGTGTTGGACATCAACCATCTATAATTTCCATGTTTTACTTGCCTGCCTACCTCCCCCCACCACCATTGCCAACCATATTAAAGTTCATTCAGTATAATATCTAACAATTTCCGTGTTTACATTCTGGGACGTGACGTACGTACGAACTTGCGTACATGTGTTGCGTAAATGAGTACGCGCAGACTGTTGAAGGTATGTTAACCAATCAAAAGCGTCAGCGGCAAATCAAATTAAAGCACTTCGTAACCAAGGCACAGCACACACATCCTAGGCAGGGCGTATAAGCCCAGTGAAATAGTTCAGTTTTCTTTGCTATAAAAATCACCTTTCCCGTGGGTATATTTTGGTAAACTTTTTGTATGTTGTAGATATAAAATTTAACTATATATATTCATAAAAAAACGTTTTGTTGCGATTATGTCCAACTTTGGTGCTTCAAATCCGTATTTCTGGTGGACTAAACGTAGTCACTCTTTTTTCACTCGTTACAGAGTGAGCTTATTTTGAGTGAATACGGCAATTCAGACGATATTACCCACCCTTTTAAATTAAATCAAATCAAATCAAACCAAACTTAATTTGTCCATTAAAACACAGGTAAAATGGAAATACTTTTTCCACTGGAAAAGAACATGAAACATCAAAAAGTGTAAGTTACACTTATGGAGTGAAAATTGTTTCACTCCAAATGAAGAGTGATATTTTCACTCTTTAAATAAGAGAGTAGGTATTACGCCATTGATCTTGTGTATGCATTGTAACTTATTTATTGGTTATTTTAACAACAATAGGTCTATACTTCCTTATACTGTAATGTCTATAATAATCATAATGGGCGTATTCGACTGGTTCATTTCGTTGACTACGAATTTTCGTTGGGTATTATTTTCATTCGACTGGTTCGTAAAATAGAATTCGTTGACAACGAAAATTAACGCAAACCAGAGTGCGTTAATAAGCGTTAAGTTATTCACGTGACCAAAAAAATCATGGCCGATTGGTGAGTTTGGAAGCAAAATTTGCGTTGATATAATTTAGATTAAATTTAAGAAAATAAAAATTATAATATTTACCCACATAAAGTCAAAAAATAATTGTAGGCTAACAGAATTTAAAGACTGGATGAAAATATTTTTTTTTGACCATCCAAGATGCTAAGCACCATCATTTGCAATTGCACCCTCAATTTACTCAGAAAGTTCAGTACAGCTAGTTACCCGTATGTTTGAAGCTCGAGCGTTGCGGTGTTTGGGTGTAATGTACACGATTTTAATTTTCATTCCTTGGTACTTATTTTTGAATAAGATGCTCCACTTGGCCTCATTTTGGCTACAATAATTTAATAATTTATTATTACCATTACTCATTATCATTAATGAAATAATAGTCAGTCAGAAGGCTTATTAATATGTAATAATATGTATACTAAGCCTGAAGGTGGCGCTTTACTACGATGGCCATCTTGGATGTACACGTACATAACTTTGCATTGCTGCGCCATCTTGTCAGCACTCTAGTTGTTTAATAGCTCTATGGTATTCACAAGTTTTCTATTCGACTGGTCGCCTTCGTTAAGTAGGATTTTACCGCTGCGCAGGTGGGCGTAGTTTAACGATGAACGACCAGTCGAATACCGTACTGCAATTGAATTTGTTAATTATTTAATTACTGTAAAAACTCGAATAGAAGCCCTGGGCTTTTTTTTTAGGAACCTCGGATGAGCTTCTTTTCGACATTACTTTTGCAAACTAAAGAAGAGACGGCGGGTATGGAATTCGAAATTCTGTCTAATATTTTTGTTTACACTTTTGACCATGATAATACAATAAAATAATGTTGATACAGACGTGCTATCATAATTAACATCAGTCTAAATGTAATTACTATCTCGAAAAGAAGTCTGATTTGATCTTTAGTTTAATCACAGCTGTGTCACCTACTAGAGGTATGTTTTGATTAGTTAGACACTTTTGGTATTTGTGTATGTAAGCTTGCAAATATGGATAATTTTTCATTCCTAATGATGACATAATTAATGTCGAAAAAATTAATTCAAACACGATGGCGTGCATTTCAATACTTGGAGATTATGCATTCTTATACTTCCTTATGTCTATAATACTGTGACTTTTGTTAATCATATGAATTGATATACAGTACTGTATACAACATATCAATTATGTATATATATATATATATATATATAATATAAATATTGTTAAGGTAGTATATATATATATATATAT